>NC_084914.1:3309430-3425469 GCF_949316345.1 Pungitius pungitius
AAAAACCAAAAGAGAAGATAACGCCGCTCTCAATGGCCGCTGGTAGCAAGTCGACGCGTGGATTTCTCCTTAATCCGCGCCATGACATTTCCCTCCTTCTGCGTTGATGGAGCTGAAGTGAGGCGTGTTCTGCGGTACTACTCACTGGCAGTACAAGGGCAGATCCTAGAGGTCCATCGTGCCATTTACTACCAATTCCGCCTTTGTACTCGTTCTTCCGCTTGGTCCTGTCTCCAATACCAGGATTTCCACAGTTGGTTTAAAAACATTCAGAAACCAAAATCCTTCATATTTTACACCTTCCTATTTTATCGTCATTCACAAATAAGCACGCGCCTCTTAACTTCTACGAAAACCAACATGATGGACTTTTTAAAATTTATTAATTTTTTATTAAAGTGACGCAATCGTTGTCGGCGTAGAAAGGGGCACCGCAGCAGGAGACGTGTCGGCAGTGGACATCTTACAGAGAGCGGCGGCAGATGTCGCCCACGCAGGCCCTTGTGCCCCCCCCCCCCCCCCACGGGCCAAAGAAAAACCAACTCTCCTTCAGAAATCGTGAGGTGTTCCAGAGAAACCTCTGGCTTTCTTCCGCGACTCCGTGAGGAGAAAAAAGGAAACACAGAACGGGCCCCAGTTGGACCTCGTCCACGCCTCACAGATGTATTTATGTAAGGCTTTATTTGGGCACACGATCTACAACTAGTAAATACTTACTGAGCTACTCTATAAACACCAGCATTCCGCGTTAACAGCGATTCATATTGACACGCCGCGTAAACGGCACAGCTGGCAGTATTGACTGACATCTCTGACTCCATAACGGTTTCTAATCCATATTCACCGACTGGGCTTTGAAATATAATGAGCACATTGTGGAGTCTGCCACTTGCCAGAAGTAGCCGCGGCATCCCCCCCCCCCCCTCCCCGACACAGATGGCCCACAGTGACAACGGTAAGCCCAGTTCCTCAAATAAAATTTAAAAAAACACACACACACACGCGCCCGCGAGGACACACACACACACACACACTTCCCACCTCTGAACGATTACAGCTCATTAAAAGAAAACTCTTTCGACTCGGCACGTCGCTGCGCGTTTTAATGAATGATTAATCAATCAGGGGTGATATTTTCCATCTTGAGTCATGAATGAATCCCCCCCCCCCCTCCCTCCTCCCCTAACCTCCCCCAAAAATGTATCATACACGACTTGTGCAGTGTCATGACAGCGGCGGGTGTAAAGATGCATCATCATCACTCTGTGCTTGTGACCTCGCTCTCTCCTCGCCGATGAGGGTCCCGTCACTGCGGCCCTTTTTTATGTGTGTGTGTGTGTGTCCGTCTGTGTCGTCCCTGTCGCTATCAGAGACACACAATGTCCCTTTTGTGCGTGGTGAGTTCTTTCCTTTCTTGAAATCCCAAGCACCCCTCTTGAGAAGCAGTGGATTTGGGTGAGTGCCCTTGCTCTCTTGGGAGGATGGAAGTCAGAGTGGCGCCCCCCCCCCACCCCCCCGTCCTAAAAACAAGGTCATTGGACAAGATCAAGATTCCATTACGGCAGGTAAAAAGAAAAAGAAATCTTCTAAAGGGAATAAACACAAAGTTGGAAAATCACAACAACAAAAATGATGACAAGGATAACATGAATGACGTAGACAATCAGAACTGCTTTTGCAAATAAAAGCCAAAGGAAAACTATTCCCGGGACACGGTGTTGTTAATGAAACACTCCTTCACGTTGATAAACAGAACCGGCATCCGAGTACGGATACGTCCGTGCAGCTGTCCCCACACCGCAGTGGACTTTCTTCTATCTACCATGCGCTCAAGTATTCATCCCACTCAAACAAAAACCCGTACACAAAGCCAGCCAAAGCCTCATTAAAACAACACAGTTAATATTTGTTTGTTCTTCTGAATAAATATGAACGTGCACGCTATTTCTAACAATTAATTATGCAGCAAGGACATGATATCCAACGCCCTGCACGAGCCCGTCTCAGGGGTCAGTCATGCACACACAGTGCAGGTAAGAGCAACACTCGATGTGCATTAACAGCTTTTCTTCTTCTTCTTCTTCTTCGTGTCCTTGTTTCCTCCCTCCAGGGCAACGTGTGACTCAGCAGCATGAAGAATGGATGAAGTTTAGCCTGATATGTCAGAGGGTCGCTGCTGTGCTACAATCCTCAATTCATATGGATTAGCTAACGGCTAGAAGAGGAGGAGAAAAAAAATCTGATCTTCAACATCCTTTCTGCTGCATTGTTAATGTCACTGCATGATGAGATGGACAGTTATTTTTTAATGATTAATGAGGGAATATTAAATAGAATAAATCAGGATTTTGTGGCTTAAAAAGGTTTCCACATTCCACAAGGTTATTATATATGGCTGCACCGTACACCGGTGTGAGATCTTCCTACATAGCAGTGTTACGCCATTAAAACTGACTTTGCTCTTTTGGCAGGCGGCAGACGATATTTATGCACGTCATCACAAAGCGACTGGCGGTCGCAGCTGGACTTACGTGTGTTGATATTGAGTCATGGTTTTAACTTCACAATAACAATGAATAACCCACAAAACACTCCCTTTAACAGGGCAATACACCACGACACGACGGTTTGTGACTCATAAACAATTTGTAACACTAATAATTGTACATTTATAAAAATGACCCCGCCGAACTGCATGCTGGGTACAACTCAAAACAAGAAGCAACTACATGAAAACACGAAAAAGAGCGACACAGGAGCATCAACGAGATACCAGAGATGCACCAACACAACTTGCGCCCAAGAGAGGAGCTGTGTCTGTTTGGAGGGTTTTTAGAAAATCCGACGTAAGTTACGTTAGATCAGAAAACAAAAAATGTATTGCAAAGTCTGTCGAACCTCTGGTGGCAACACTAGCAGCCACAACAAGCTAACACGCTAACTAGCTAACAAGCTAACGAGCCCAGCGAGGCGAACAGCTGTTCGGGGAGCCGCGGTCGTTTTTGGGGTCCATAAATGAATGTTTTTACTTGAAAAAGCAATACCGTGTATACCGGGATATACCGGGATACCGTCAGAATGTTTCTTAATACCGTGATATGGATTTTTGGCCATACCGTCCAGCACTAATACACAATATACTGTAAACGTTTTCAACTTTATTCTTTTTATGATGCATACATTAATCAATGATTATTATTTAGAATTATATATTTGCTCCTCCTTGTAGTTAGTGTAAATCAATCTCTTGTTCAGTGGGCCTGACAAGATCCAAAAACGACACAATACGATGCATCACGGGACGCGGCCACATAGAGAGTCCAGTGGCTGGTCGCTCACAAGAAAACAATTA
Organism: Pungitius pungitius; assembly: GCF_949316345.1. Taxonomy (NCBI): domain Eukaryota; kingdom Metazoa; phylum Chordata; class Actinopteri; order Perciformes; family Gasterosteidae; genus Pungitius; species Pungitius pungitius. Next base: position 3,312,783 of record NC_084914.1, read on the forward strand.
GCATTCTTGGTGAGGAAAAAAACTTGAATCCGAATTGCTGAAACATCTGACGAAATGACTGCTCTGAGCTCTACCAGCGGCTTCCTGCGATTATCCCCGGAATAAAGTCGCTGTCCGAGCGATTTAAGAGCGTTTGATGGATCAGGTTTAAACGGTTGTCCGGTCGGATATTGATGAAGCAACGGTTATTTGCTGCAGCAGCCCCAGCCATCTAATCCCGGTGGATTTCAGAGTCCTTTAAAAAGCGTTATGGCAACGGCGGTTCATCCAGGTCACAGACCATCGACCTTTTTTTTTTGCTGCTGTGATTACGGGTCAAAGCGGGCCGACTGGCCCTCGACCCTCTGACGGTCCCACGCTTCACAGCGGTAGTATTCTATCAGTGGAGTGCTGGTTGTTTTCAGGACCTCCCCGTGCCCAATGTACCAAAGCTGCCATGTTTTCGTGCTTCGTGTGAACTGCACCTGGTGGCAGGTGGGAGCCTAATGGGGGGGCGAAGCAGCATCATTCCCCCCCCTCCCCACTGGGGCCCCTGAAACAGATGCTGCTTGTTCAAGCTACTGGGAATATTAACGAATCCTCTTCAAAAGTGAATCTACTTGTCAACCACTTAGCACTTGTGTTTGTTATTTACATTTCCTGTAATACTTACAGTTTATCATCAAATAAACGCCTGTCTAGTTTAGATCAGCCTCAGTTCTGTATTAACCGGCGTGGTTTTTCTTAATTAAAACCTTTAATACCCATCAGGGGCACATCAAAAGAGTCCGAAGGACTTTGCATCACCATTTAAAGGTCTTATTATTCAACAAAACAACAGGGAAAGCATAGTAATAATGGCTATTCATTTTGTAAAGGGATGTGATTTATATTCACTCTTTCTTCAGCATTTCCAGCTAAATGCATGAGCCACCGGTTCCTTAGCAACAGACTCTGAAATGATGCAAGATTGAGGAGGAACAGCTCTGCAGTTCCACGGTGCAGGTGAACGCAAGTCGGCCTGTTGCAGCTCTTCAAAGCCTCTTGGCGCTACAGCGATTAAGGCGACTGCGGTTCTTTAAGAAGGGGGGGGGGGGCACCAGAGTGTGCATCAAAGCTTATGCAGTGGGGTTATTTCATTTTTTTTTGTGGGGACATCAAAACCTCTTGAGCCCACGGATGTTCTCTTAGAAAAATCAATTTAACAACATTCTCCAGACACTCGTCGTCAAAGGTGACCCCGAGCAGGTTAACAATGGTGCTTAAAAGATTCATCAATGAACGGTAACGGGGACTCTGCCTGATATTTCTGCTGCTGCTGCTTTGTTGCTCAGCACGTTTGCTTTTGGGGTTAAACATTTCCCAGTGTAACACTTCGTATGAGCCTGCGGGTGTGTGCGCAATGCAACCACTACAACACTTCCTGTTGTTTGGTATTCCCAGGAATACCTGGCCAAATACAGACAATACAGATATCTTCCCTCTCACGCATCTCATTCATTATGCAGCGCTCCAGAAGCAGAAAGCTCCCTTGTGACCTTTGTCCTAATGGAACGGTGAGGGAAATGTCCCACAAAGACACCTTTCTGCTCCGAGGGAAGCTGCAGGAGACGTTAATGCAGTCCATATGTCCCGTTTTGAGAACAATCAGGTACAGTGACCTGAAGATACAATCCTGGTTAACTAATACTAACTATATACCTGGGGGAGGGCATTCCGAGAAAGAAAATTCTGTATTAAATTCCTATCCTAACTGTAATCCTAAATAAATGCATTAAAAATAATTTGGGAATAGCACAGGCCATTGACGTTATCTGAAGTGCATCTGTGAGATAAAAGGCTCCAGTGTAAGATGCGGACTACAAACACGCCTTCATTGAAAAGATTACGCAACAATCCCAAAAAGGCACCACAGAGATCTACGGAGATCATTTTCACCGACCCGATCGGTCCCAAAAGTATGGAAAATGCGAGACATTTTCTGGAAATATTAAAAGTCGCAGTAACTCAGCCGCTGAGTGGACACACACATGTGGACACACACATGTGGACACACACAACCACCGTTCTAGGACCTTCACTGCTGATTCTGACAACTGGTTTTAGAGCCACTTTCATCCCTCTGTCATCCCTAGTCAGCTGATAACACCTGGACTCGATTTCCTGGGGGGGGGGGGGGGGGCACGCATGCGCGGGCCGGCGTCCGCCGTGACGTCTGCGTCGCCGATTGTCCATTAGTGTCACGCAACACGTGACTGAGCGGGTGACCTGGATCTGCCACAGGGGGGTTTGTGAAGACAAGTGACCCCTTTTAGGAAATGTCATACAAGCGACAGAAGCAACTGTGGTTACACTACAAAGGCAGGGAGCTGCTTTTATTGACACTGCAGTGTGTGTGTGTGTGGGGGGGGGGGGGGGCGGACTCGACCACGCCCCCAACCCCGACCTCAAAGTGTGATTGTTGACACTGTGCGACTATAACAATGTGTACGTTTATGGAAGGAAAAGGGATACCCCCCCCCTTACATCCCCCAAAATAGACCCCCACACACCCCTCCCCACCCCCCCACCCCTTCAATGAATGGGCAGCAGCAAAGAGCCCAGCGTGAGTCCCTAACCCCTACTCACCTTCAATGGAGATCACGTGCTCTCGGATCTGGTTCTGCAGGGCCAGGTCGTCGATGCGCTCGATCAGGTCGTAGATGGCGTAAATGTTCGGGTGGACGGACTCGAACCGGTGGATCTCCGCCCGGATGGCGGCCGAGTTGGACAAAACAAACTGCGAGCCCGCGGAGCCGGGCTGGGCAGCCTGGCCCGAGACGGTGCCCGAACCGAACTGGCCGGCGCCTGAGCTCGCGGACGATCCGGATCCGAACTGGGACGGGATGGACTGGGGCACCGGGACGGGGACCTGCGCCGGCACCGTGCCTGGGGTGGGCATGGCTGGCTGCGACTGCTGCGAGAGACCGGACCCCGGGACGCTCGACTGGAAATTCATCTCCGTTTCCTTTCTCTCTCTCTCTCCCTTTTTTGGGAGGGGAGCGGGGGAGGGAGGGGGGGGGGGCGACTAAGACTTCTTTTTCTCACAACGGCAAACCAGATAAGCGGGAGTAGAATTCGGGATTCAAAGCGACGCGAACAAAAGAAGTCCGCGCGAACTGATGGTGCTGCAAAAAATTTTTTTTTTAAAAAGCCCACCGATCGGCGCAGACGCGTTTCAGGAGCTGATCGCCGAACGCAACAAAACGAGCCTCTCCCTCACATCCCCGAAACTTGACTCTGATTCATCTTCCGTTATTGGCCAGATCTGTCCGCGGCCCTTCTCTCTCTCTCTCTCTCTCTCTCTCTCTCTCTTTTTCTCTCCCCCCCCCCTGCCCGCCCGCCCGCCCCCTCTGTCTCTCTGGGAGGCTCACGAACCCGCAATGCCGACCGACTTCGGACACTCCTGAATGGGCCGGGCCCGCCGCCGCTGGTCCGAGCCGGGTTTTTTTATTTTTTCGTTCCTCGGCTGCTGCGTGGTAAGGAGACAATGAGGCTTCGCGGCGCGGCGCCCTGGTGCCTCCGATGCGTCCCTTTTTCTCTGCCGGAATGAAACGCGCTCAGTCCTCTCCGGTCCAAGTGGTCCCTGCCCAGCGCCCTCCTCCGCATGCTGAAACGTCACCCTACACGTAATTGTACTTGAGATGGGGGAGGGTGTGATTGGATTGGGCGGAAGGGGGTAGGAGGGGCGGGGGGGGGGGGGGGGGGGGATCGCAACGTGCACATTATTATAATAACCTACCTGACAGTTATGCAACCGCAAAGAAAAATAATATATATTTTTAAAAAAAAGAACAAAAAAAAAAAAACAGGCTATTGCAAGAAACACAAGTAGAAACACGCAGCAGTTTCATTTGGAGCATCACCAGTTGTCTTCGATTAAAAACAAAAGCCACAAGCAGTTCTACCACAATTGGGCCCTTTCTCCTGTACACGCACGCGCGCGTGGATGCGCAGACACGCGCGGCATTGTCTTTTGTGGGATTGCTTTGCAGCAGTGGCACACATACGTTCGAATTTGTGGATGTCGTATTCAAATAAGTGTTATTATATTTTTTCTAGAGCTTCTGCAGGGTCGTCTCTTTAACACACACGCGCACGCACACACACACACGCGCGTCATGATAAACACAGGTTCCCATTCATTAAAGCGTGAAGGCAGTGATCCAGGTACCTGGATGTCACATTCGACGCATCATCAAATATCTCTGCACGTTTATTAAGAAGGCCCCTCATATTAATATACAAATGTGACGACACAGAGCCACCTGCTGGTCTGAATGCGCATTACAACAACAGCTGCTCGGGGAGACTGGCCCAATCAGTCAAAGTTTAGATGCCAGAGCTGGACACAAAACGCCAAAATGTAATCGTGTGTCCGTGATATTGCGTACTCTCAGTTTTGATTCGAAAAAAAGAAAAGAAAAAACTATACCGAGATGCAAAAGTTTTATACGATAAAAGTGTTTTAAATAAAAATCAGCGGATAAAAAAGTATTACAGTCCCTGAGCCCTTCAGGCGTTCTGAGGCTCATTTCTCAAATATTAATATTACAGAGTGCAATAACCAAGTTTTATTCTTCTTCTTTCCAGTATTTGAAAACACAGTTTTAATCTCGAGGTTAAGGTTGTGTTTTTTTATTTTTTTATTCACACATTTTTGTTCCGTATTAAAACGTGTCAGCCGTTTCCAATGCCGGTTCAATGGTTGTCCCGGTATGAAGTCTGTTTTCTTTCCTTTGAACGTTTATCTTCTTGCTTTTTCATCAAATTCATTATGCAACCAATCCGTTGTGAAAGTGGAGACGAGAATACACATCTCTAAACAGCTGGAAAATATTACACAATACACTTTATTCTTTGGTGAAACGGAGCCTCACAAACAATATATTCGCTAACGAGGACAACCATGCTTTGTTAAAGATTGTAAACATTATGTGTGTTTTTCTCAATTTGAATGACCCATGTTATTTTTTTTTTGTGATTCTGTCTATTTCTCTTACCTGTCTCTCTCTCTTTCTCTTACTCTTCCTTAGATTTACATAGTAAAGCGTCTCTGGCTACCCAGAGGAGCGCTGTATTAAACGAGAGCATTAGGTTTTATCGCGCGCCTCTGCATGTGACGTAGGGAGATCCAGTCACATGACCAGAGGTCACCGTCGCGGAGCTGCTCCTCTCTCTGCTTCCCATCAAAAGGAGTCAGCGTCACGTCGATGCTACAGTGAAGCCCCTCTGCAACGTGCTGCACGCCTCTTGCTGCGCGCATCATCTTCAGCCTTCTGCCTCCATCTGTTGACCAAATATGGAACTCCCCCCCCCCCCCCCCCCCCCCCCCACTACCACACTAATCCTGTTGCGCTCCATTGCGCGGCCTGTCGGTGATCCCTAAAGATGAATAGAAAGCAGCGGGAGGCCACCAGTTGAATTTGGTGGATCTCAAAATAACTTGCAAGTACTTGTGGTTTTTCGGATTATCTTGCAGCCTTTTGGCCTTTCCGTCAGAGTTTCATGGATTATGCTGTTAATTCTCAGTGACTATTGGCACATGGTGATGTTGGCAGTGCTCTCGTGCGTTACGTAATGAGGGATGGGACACAAGTCGCGCCTGCGGGGCCTCGCCCTCTTTTGGTGGCGAACGGCGGAGCTAACGTCTTGTGACAGTAACTACCAGTCGGAGAAATGGAGGATATCTGACATTTATTCCGTGAGAGTTGAGCTTCCTGAGCAGCTTCTTCATGTTCAATTCAGAAGCAAAAGCAAAGAATGAAGACTGTGTGTGAAAAATCGTTTTTTTTTTCTTCATGTTTTTTTGTAAAGTCATTATCTGAAATTGGTTACGTTAGAGTTTAAGTCGGTCTCACTGAACTAAAAAATGACCATGGTTATCCGAGCATTATATCTCCCCGCTGACTCATTAAATAAATGATTCCGAATGATCTGCGAGAGCTTCAGCGAGCCGCCCCGGGACACCGGAGTTCTCCTTGAATAACCAAGCAGTCGAGTTTCATCGGCACCCAGTGAGACAAAATGAGGCAGAGCCGGCGTTTATGAAACCTCTGTGAATTATTGATTCTCATTTGAGCTTGCTGAGGATTACATTACACGTCATTCCTCCATTTCCAGCTGCTCGCACCCTCCCCCCTCCCCGCCTTCCCCCCCACACCCAAACCCTTGTGGCCAAAACCCACGTGTGGGTCTGTACAAAGGCCTCACCAAACACCCCACAGAGGAAGACTTCACGGAGCCAGTGTCAAACGGAGAGAAAAAAACCCCTTAAGAAACGTCCCAAGATGCACTGCTGTTTGTCAGAGGGGGGGTGGGGGGGGGGGGGGGAAGCCCTACAGTTGCATAAAATACAGCGATTGCATCAAAGAAGGAGCTACAAAGACGGTCTTAACAAACGCTCGGCAGACTTCCCATACTTCCAACTCCGAGCTTAGTCATCCTTATAATTCAAGTGTTCAATTCAATGCACCTGGGGGAGGGGGGGGGGGGGTGGGGGGGGGGGGGGGATGACACAACTGAGTTTGTTGCACGGGGACAATAGATTATTATTATTGATTGTGAGTCAAACGCCGCTCCCCGTGGGAAACACCACGCGCTGACTTCCTCATCTTTCGTGCCGTGGCTGCGTTGGGTCCCCGTCTTCTCCTGACGGCAAATGTCTCTCGTTCCATTTGAAGTTTTTAAAAAAACTCTCTCACTGCCACGTGCAGTTTCATTTAATGAGAAAATAATTAAACAATTAAGTATGCCGCGGTGAGTTTTTGTAATTGGATGTATGGATGAAACCGGAAGTTTAAACACAGGATTAACAAACTAAAGTGTCACCCCATTTACTTTTGTACTTATTTATACAGCGTAGTACACGCGTGGCTGGATTTCTCTTTATTGAAACTACGTCCTGGGGATGGAAATTCTGTATTTATATTCTTATGTGGTGATTTAAGGCTGGATGAACAAAACCCTAAATATGCTTTGGGTACCTTACTTCCTGTAGGTCTTTCCCACAGTGTTTAAAATAAATATTTAAAAGCAATTACATATTATTAACAGTATGACCCTGTCAAATATTCATTTGCATAATAAGCTACAAGAATGTGTTTATTTCTCAGGGAAAGCTCTAACACGGTCACCCTTCCCATACACTTCCATCTTTATTTTCAGTAAAGACAAAAAGTCCCTTTTTCAGGTCAGTTTGCATCCGTCTTGTGTTTTGAAACTCGACTCTAAAAGATCAACAATGAGCTGAGAGGACATTTCACAGACTGTAGGACTGCGTGACAAAAAGAGTCGCTTATCTAAAACGGCAAATAAAGACAACGCATTCAGTGGCAGCACATTTACAAAAGCACTTTCCGTTCTCCTGCTGTGTCTCGTACAGATGCACAAATCTGCTTGTTGCAATGTCGTTAATGCGTTGTTAACTTACTTCTTTTTGGTGTTTGGGTTTCTGTAAACCCATTTACCGTGTCATACACTTTATTTGGTGTTATAACAATGCCTTATGTTAATTTTGGTGTTTAGTCACCCTCATCACGCACTGTTTGGGAGCCCTAAATCAACCCAGTACAGGACATGATTTCTTAATTTGCTCCTCTCAACTTTCTGTTAAAACAAAAAATGACCATAAACGAAGAGACAAGATTGTGACATAAATGTTTGTGAATTTAGATTTGGGATTTTAGAGTTTGCCAAACACGAACTATGCCCTCTCAATAAAAGGTTGTTCTGCACACAGGTGGTGGAGAGGCATTTGTTTTAATCATCCTCCTCACGTGGAAGAGATTTGTTCTTTTGAACACATTTTATACGTATTTAGAATGTGGAGAGATGATTCCCCACAAGAACACATTAAATTCAGCACTCACGACGTTGGGGATTTATGACATAAATCATTAATTCATTCACGACCCTCGAGACATTTGGAGACTTATTTATCTAATTGGTCTAATTTGGGTCAAAATTTTCTGGTTCTCTAAATGTCTTTTTCTCTACGTTATAGATTAACAAAAGCCACAAAACAAAAAAACTGTTTCTGTAACATAGAATGGATGTCTTTCTTTGAATATTTAATTTATATTTAACAGTTATTCAATTTCTTCCGCTTTTGTGATCTAAATCAACAACCAAAAGGCCCAGTAAAGAATGCACAAGACAATGAAACGCTTTAGTTAAATAAAATACCACCAGAGCGAGAGACAACCCCTAAACTCTCTCATCTCTGCACCATCCACACACTGCAGACTTGCATTAACCACACCCCTTCTCATGTTGCAGCAAAACACCGCACATCATTTTTTCTGTTATTTTCCCAGAATACACCTGGAAAAGTACAGTGACGAACGAATATACGAATGGGAAGTTCAGTACTTTTTTAGGAGCTGAAGCTTTTGAACCTATTAAACGGTTATACAATTTTATTTTGTTAATTAACTTTCAGCGTGTATGCATCATCAACAACTAAAATAATTGAGAAAATAATAATTTATAAATAAAAACACATCACATCTGCAGTATAGATTTTGACCTACACCATCTCTAAATGTAATACTTTACAAAGATTGTTAATGAGGACTTGATTTAAAACTGGAAGTTGCGTTAAGCATCCAAAAGAATAAGTGAATAAATAAAGGAACATCTTTAAAAATAAATGAATATACGCATCAACTAATGTTTACATGTAGCCTTAATGAAGGCAAAGAATAATGTAGGACAGTTAAGTTGAACAATTCCTTTGTGGTTAAATGTGCATTTAAATGAAAATGAAGAAATGAAGAAATGTAGTTGAAAAGACCATTTAGATAAGTTAATCATCCTAGTTTTCCCTTTTGAACATTACCTACTAAACTGTGACATTCTTGAATTAAACATCAGCATATGAATCAAGCTCAAACGCTCGATAATTTAACTTAAACTTGAATAAAAATAGTACTTTATATCAGCCTTGCTTGCAAAACGACTGCTAAATTGGCTCTCACTTGAATCCAGTTGACTGGATCGTTCACGGACCGCACACCAGCAGATGACAACAACAAAACAGACTGAGAGGGTGCTGTTAGCGTAGTTAGCTAACGTTACCTGAGATAAGCAACTAGTTGCTTTGTCCGCGTGTGACACCTTCACGGCTGGTGTTTGCTGAATTCGAAATTCCTGTTTGCAGCAATATGATTGATCAGTGCAACCAGCTAAGGTTCTCTGTTAGTATAGTCTAGACTAACGTTAGCTAAGTCGCTCCCTCAGCTAACGTTAGCTCTATGTATGCCAAGCTAAAACTGGTTAGCTAACGTTAGCTAGCTTGTTTGCTAGCTTGTTAGCTAGCCTAGTCGAGGTGGAGACCCAGAACAGTGAGATGCGAGCCAAGTAAGGTAAGGCCAGCCAAATCGTTTATTGAATTAATTAAACGTGGAACGTCACCCGTATGGCAACACGAGTCCGAACAGGGGCTGTGGGGCTTTTGTTGATAACATAATTACATTTGCCAAATCCATCGACGTTTGGAATATGTGCCCTGCGCTAGCCGGACAGCTGTGTTAGCTAATGGTCAGTTAGCGCAGGCAGCGGGTTGTTGTTGTTGAACAGTTGGCTTGCTCGCAGCCGCTAATGGCCACTGTAACTATGACTAAGTCGAGGCCTCGAGCTTCGTGGCAACGGCTGAGTGTCAGTGTTCCCAGTTCGTTAAGCCTCCACAGTTGAAAGAACCCGAGATGAGTCGAGGCCCGCAAACAGCCACACTGTTATTAATGGCAACGAGCTAGCCACCAACCTCAAAGCCTGTGTTTAGTAAACACCAGCAGTTAGCAGTCAGAGCTACTCGTTTTGTTACTATTAGACCTTTAACTGGCATTTTGTTGGATTAGCATCCCGGTGCGACGTTTTTACGGATCGGCGTCAACAAATGCGAACTGTCCACTTCTTTAGGGAGTTCTGAAAGTCTCCCTTTGTCTTGCATCAGACCGACATTTAAGGTGACTGTGACCAAGACGAGGTGACTCAGTTCGTAGATATTTATACAGTAGACAGAGAATTTGCAGGTGTCTTCCATGATTGCTTACAACATGTTGACCTTTTGTTAAAGCCTACCACAAGACTCTAATAATAATACTCTCAGACAAGATTATACATAGATACATCATAGGTGTTCATCTAGTAGCCTCTTGTGTGTTGTGCTTTGACTAAATTGCTGTTTGCCGTCTCACCAGAACTTAATCCTAGAAAAGGGAACTCAATAACTCAATCAATATATCTCATGTAAATGTTTGTGTTTTTTTTCCCCACAGTGTGGCCTTGCAGACAGGCACACACAAAGAACGCTGGGAGATTCAACATGAAGTTGTATGTGTTCCAGGTCAACAATGGCAGCACATTGACATTTGATACTGATCTTGCTGTCCAGACGTAAGAAGCTGTCATTTTAACAGTATCTTTGAAAAATAGTGGTCAGAATATCTTGGTTCTTGTGATCTAAATACATTCTTCCTTTGTTTCAGTGTACTGGAGCTTAAACATGCCATCCAGGCCAAATATAAGATTGCAATTCAACATCAAGTCCTTGTTGTTAATGGAGGGGAATGTATGGCTGCAGAGAGGCGCGTCTGCAGCTACAGTGCTGGCACTGTAAGTTTTTAATCCATCAATGTGCTTTTCATGTGGCTTCAAAGTATTAGGGGTTGTATTAGTGACAAACATTACTCTTGTTTTACCGTTGACTTCTAGGAAACCAACCCGATATTCCTGTTCAACAAAGAGATGATCCTGTGTGACCGGGATCCAACGATCCCCAAAACCACCTTCTCTATTGAGAGTGAGATTCAGGTTAAAGTAGAGGAGTCTCTACTGATGCCTGCTGTCTTTCACACTGTTGCCTCTCGAACACAACTTGCTCTGGTACTTACTCACTTATCTATGTTTTTATTTTTTAAAGTGACCTCTCGTTGCACCACCTTTTTTTTAGATAAATGCATGGAATCATTGCATCCTAATTTATGTGATTTTTTTTTTTTTTGCCGCTATAGGAAATGTTTGAAGTTGCCACAAAACTTTGCTCTTTCTGTGAACGATTGGTTCATGATGAACACCTGCAACACCAAGGCTGGGCTGCCATAATGGCTAATCTGGACGACTGCACTCTCTCTTATCAAAAATTGCTTATGAAATTTGATTCTTCATATGTAACCTATCAGCACGACTTGGAGGAAATTAAAGTTAAACTCTCAAAGTAAGTTTTTGGACATAGACCAAGCTATATTATGCTTTCCTAATGCTATCCAATAGTTTTTGAACGTTAACTAAAAATGCTGGTTTCTAAGTAATTACTGCATATTGCCTTTGTTGACGTGGTAACTACTGCCACTTATTTAACCAAAGTCTTAGCTCAATAAAATTAATCTCTGTTACGTTGTATTCCTGCTCAACGGAAATGAGCTGAAGGCGGTAATGACGTAATGTCTCATGATTGCAGGCTAGGAACATCGGTTTCTGTAATGGCCAGGATTCCTCTGCTGGAATGTTTGACGAGACACTGTTACAAAGAGAGCATGGAGAAGTCAAGCTCAACCCCAGGAAAGGATTCAGATGAGACGGAAGAAGAAAAGTCCACAGACTCTGTGCTCTGCGCTGCTGATGCACAGAGGCCCTCCAAGTCCTCAGCATCCTTCCCTGCTTCGGGGACGACCACATCTGAACCATCTGGCAACCAGGAAACCAATGAAATGACTGACAGTGGTGGGCTGAGAGCTGCACTACTGGATGATGATGATGATGATAATGATGAGGAGGAGGAGGATGATGCTCCGGAGTTCACCAACCCATCCTGCTTCAATGTCACACTTTTGGACTGGATCAATGTGCAAGACCGGCCCAACGATGTGGAATCGGTTGTGAGGAAATGCTTTGACTCCATCAATAGGGTGAGACACAGATGATGTTTGAATAGACAATGTCAAAATGGTGTTCTGAATGTGCAGTCATAAGATCACACTTCTTCACTGAAATTGTGCTTCTTTCAGCTCGACCCTCGGATCATTCAACCCTTCCTGACAGATTGTCGTGACACAATTGCTAAGCTAGATAATCAAAACATGAAAGCCATCAAGGGACTTGAGGACAGGTTGTATGCTCTAGACCAAATGATTGCCAGCTGTAAGAAGTTGGTGAATGAGCAGAAAGAACTTGCTCAGGTATGTAGGAGTGAGTCTGTAGGAGACGAACACCATAAAATGACCGTCTCTATCTTTAATGACGTGCTCACGTACTGTCTCTTGCAGGGATTTCTGGCCAATCAGAAGCGGGCGGAAAACCTGAAGGATACATCTGTCCTGCCGGATTTGTGTCTGAGTCACACCAACCAGCTGATGATCATGCTGAACAACCACAGGAAGCTGTTGGACATCAAAAAGAAGTGCACCACTGCCAAACAAGAACTTGCAAACAACCTTCAAGTCAGACTTAAGTAAAACTGAAAACCACTTCTTCCTCAATTGTTTTTTTTTTTTTTTTTTTACGACATGTGAAATAGCTCTCTGCTTTCTCGCACATCATTTTGGGATGCTGGTTTTAAACATGGGGGGGGAAAAACTCCCCAAAATCATGCCTGCACCTCCTAACGTTGCTTATGATTCTGCATTAGATGGTGCTGCTACGTGATGCTTCATGCAGACCAGGACGGGGAGAAGCTTCAGGCTCTCCTCAGACTTCTGACGGAGCTAATAGAAAGAGTGAGGGTGGTGGAGGCCCTCAGCAGCGTGCCACGGATGTACTGCTTGGCTGTGGTGGAGGTTGTGAGGCGAAAGATGTTCATGCGCCACTACAGAGAGGTAGGTGCTTCACGCCCTCATTGCACAGGGAGCAGTCTTTCGGACCCAGTGATTCAGAGAGGCGGGCTCTCTGTTTTTCATATGTTTTGTAGTTGCAGTGGTCTTCACTCTGATGACACGGTACACATAAGCAAGAATAAAAGAATATGTGCCCGAGTCGCTGCACTCTGTATTGCACCGTAAGAGTGAACTGATATAAAGCCAATAATAGAATAGATTTTGCTCATATTTGTCGTCTACTATTGGGCCTACTGTTTATTCTCTGTAGTCGAAGCAACAGGAAGACGCCCCCGTTGCATCAAAAGTGGATGGTGATTATTACTCTGGTGTAAAATCTTTCAAATCATTCTTTTCAGTGGGCTTATGCACTTGTGAAGGACGGGAAAGGACTGTACGAGGCGGAGAAGTTCAAAAGGGAATCCTTTGGGAAACTCTTCAGTGAGTATCTTTTCAGCTGATTTGAGCTGTCACTATAGAGCACAAAGTGATGTTGAGATTACACACAGATCCCAGACAGGTTCAGAGTTTTGATCTTTTTTTTTACTCATTTCCTTTCAGGGAAGTCTTTCCTCAGAAATCGTTTGTTCAAAGGACTCGATTCATGGCCTCCAACCTCCTTTTGTGTAAGTCACAATTCAACTGCACCATGACCAAGTTTGCACTAACGTGTATTATATTTCAACTGTATTTTAAGGGGTCTCTTCTTTTGATCTCTCAAATATTATTTGCAGACACGAAAGCCCAGAAGGTTTGATGACGAACTTCCAGACATCTCACTTGATGACCTGCAGTACTTGAAGTCTTGTTGTCCTGTCGAGGTGCAGCCTTTCCTTATGTGAGTCACTCTTCTCAGTTATTGAAATGGTTTTAGATATCACCACCCCAATTGTCGTGACTCTTTCAGATGTCTGGCCTGGATTTTTTTCGGCCCTAAATGTTATTTCTTTTTTTCCCGCAGGGTTCCCACAATGTGCGACTTAACGCCCTTAAATCGCCACGTGGAGACGCTTCACAAGCTGGTCCAAGCTGCACGGAGCGTGGATGAGATGTCTCAAACTATTACCGACCTGCTAAATGAACAAAGGGTATTGAGTCCTCTTTCATTTCATGTTAATAAGTCGGTACAAATGCCAGCAAGCTGATTACTGATGGAACATAAATACAATGAAAGATTCTCTCATGTATTGGTTTGGAAAAGCATTTTCCCTTCTCTGCCCTCATCTGTTCTGTCGTTGCAGACCTCCTTCAGTCAGAGATCAACGGTGTTGACTCCAGAGTCTGAAAGCATAACAGGGACCATGACATCAAGGTCCTCCAAAACCCCGCCTTCTCTTAGCCTGCAGAGCCCCAACACCCAGCCACTACACGTTCCCGTCCCTGCTCCGCTGGAGGACCTGTCCCCGGACAGCATAGACGCACAAACATTTGACTTTGAAACCATTGGCCACCCGAACATGGATCCGGTGCTGCACCAGGGCTCCCTGGACCTGGATTCTCTAGCAGAGAGCCCCGAATCTGACTTCATGTCCGCTGTCAACGAGTTTGTGATCGAGGAGAACTTGGCCTCTCCGAACCCCATCAGCGAACCCATTAGCCCCGAGATGATGGTGGAGTCGCTGTATTCCTCCGTCATCAACGCTATTGACAACAAGCGCATGCAGGACACCACGATACTTGAGAGGGAGAACTCGAGGATCACTGTGCTAAAACAAGTGATTGACAAGTACCAATCCGCCGCGGAGGAGTCCCACTCCAACTTCAGAAGTGTGAAGGATGATCTCCATCACTTGAGGGGGATGGTTTTAAAAGAACAGCATGACTTTGGCTTTGTTTTGAGAAATTTGACCACGGAGGTGAGCAACATTGTGGGCAACATCTGCCAGATGCAGAAATCGGAGCTGACGGCGCAGCATCAGAGTGAGCTTCTCTCCCTTCGGCAACCGCTGGAGAAGCAGGTTCAGACACTAACGGAGGAAAGCCAAGTAAACCAGAACATCGTCAAAGATGTCCAGCACGCAATGCTGGAGCTGGAGGGGCTCATGGAGCGCAAAGAGAAAGAACTTACTCAGCTCGAGAACGAGAAAGAGCGACGGGCCCAAACGGAAAGGGACCAGGTGGAAAGGATCAAAAACCTGGAGCAGGTGATCGACGAACAAACCCACGAGATCAAGGCGCTCTCGCTTTCGAGGGACTCCCTGACCAGCCAGCTGGAGAATCTGCACTTTGAGATTGAATGTGGCCAGCAGAAGATCCGGCAGGAGTTGGAGCTTGTGGAGCAGTCCCACTTGATGGAGATGGAGGAAAAGCTCAAGCAGGAACACGCAGCGACCCTGGAGACCCTCAACCAGGGTAACCAGAGGGCCGTGGAACATCTGGCCGCCGAAAATAGCGCAAAGTTAAGCGAGGCCGCCGAACGCCACGCCACCGCGCTTAAAGCGAAGGAAAGCCAAATCATGGACACGGAGGCTCGTATTGCTGAGCTTGCGGAACTCCGCTGCAAAGTAGAGGTGGAGTTAGCCCTCAAAGAGTCCGAGGTAGAGGAGATGAGGCTCCTGCTTGAGGAGGCCCAGATGCAGCAGGCCGAGGCCGTGGAGTCCCTCAGCCAAGAGCTGGCGGACGTTAAAAAACAGCTCGATGTGAAAAACGAGGAGTGCGAAGTGGACCTGGCAGAGCTGAGGAGTCTCATGAGGATCGAGAAGGACAACTGCATCTCCGAGCTGGTGGACACACACGAGGAGGAGGCCATTTCCCTGCGGAACCAGCTCGCCTCCCTGCAGTGGCTGGCCCAGAATGCCGATAAGAACCACGCCGACCAGCAGCAGAAACTCCAGCGGGCCTTCGACCAGCAAGTGGCTGCTCTAAACGACGAAAAAGAGAAGCAGCTCCGGACCTCCCAGGAGCTGGAGACAGAATTGAGGACTGTTATCAGCCAATTGCAGGCAGACAAAGACCTGCTCTCCCATAAAGTGGAGCAGGACCGACAAGCGGCCGAGAGAGACTCGGAAGACGAAGCGGCCTCTAAGGTTGCGTCGGCAGACGCTTTCAAAGAGTTGGAGCAGCAGAAGGAGGACACGGAGAAGAGGCTGTTGGACAGAATACAGCAACTTGAGGATGAGCTTCATGGGAGACAATCCTCTAAAAGGTGAATGTTTGATCACAATGAAAGGCCCATTACAAATCTAGCTCAGGCTAGTTTTTTGTGTTTAGGGTCCTGATCCCGAATGACAGAAATAGAATCTGTTCACATTCAAACAAAACTAATTGGTTTCCGTCTTGTGGCCTTGTTTTGTCCACGTTGTGCAATACTTTCGATCCGTGTGCCTATCAGTAATGAAGGGCTGCCGCTGCATGCCGAGGGGCGTGCCGACGCCGGGGCACCTCTGTCTCTGGACTCGGCACTGCAGGAGCGGCTGCAGCAGGAGAGGGCCAGCCTGCAGTCCCAGATGGACCTCCTGGAGACAAGGAAGAACGAGGAGATGCAGAACCTCAAGACGTCGCTAATCGCAGAGCAGCAGGTTGGTAGGGTGTTAACAGAAGGTCGCTGGCATAATTACTGACACACCACCGCTAATGATGGCAGTTTAATATGTGGACTGCTTAAAAACGAGTGTGGGTGCTCCACTGAGGACTCACTTTGCAGCTTCCATTCCGTCTCGAGTCAAGCCCGTAGACATCAACAGATCGATCTTTCATTCATTGGACCGGCACTTGATCTTTCCCGAGGGACTGCAGAATTTTTTTATTTTTGAATTGTTCTCCTCCACTTTCAGTCATGTGTTTTCCGCCTGTTGCACAACCCATCATAGTTTAAGCAAACACGACTTGCGTTTTGCACGAAATATTTCGTAATAATAATAATCAAGCTGAACTTACTCTAATTTGAAACATCAGTTAAGCTCACTTAACTGCACTCCCATTGTGTTAGTTTGTCACTCAGCAGAACAAATGATGACGGGATCAGACACGGAACAATACAAAGACAAAGGAAAAATGTAAAATCAACTGAACAATTGCAACTCCCTTGGCTGCAAGCCGATCTGCATTGTTGGACCCTAGTAATTAAAATGCATTCTCTCTCATCATTGGTGATTTGCAAAATGATTCCCAAAATGGTTGTTAACCTTTTTTAAAATGCAAAAGTTTTTTGTTTTGTTTTTCTTCATTCTTTTGTGTGTGTGTGGTCCGTCTAGACTAATTTCAACACGGTTCTGACCCGAGAGAAGCTGAAGAAAGAGCGCATCATCAACGAGCTGACAGAGAAGTGGCGGGAAGTTACCCAGCAGCAGGAGAAGGACAAAGGTGAGGACTGTCCACGAAATATCATAAAGATCTATTTCAAATAAGCCCCGATACACAAGCTAGTTGTTCCCTTAATGTCTTCTGTAGCTGACTTGGAATACAATAGTTCTAACAGCCCCTGTGTTACTCGATAGATCAACATGACTCTCCTTATTTGTCTCAACGCGTTGCAGCTCTGATCGAGACTCTCTCTGAGGACCGAGCCATCGTCATGCAGGAGAAGAAACACTTGGAAGAGGAGCTGAACCGCCTGCGCGGCGCCGCCCTGATCTCGTCCGCCTTCTTCGCTCCGAACCCCTCGGCTCCGGAGGCCCCGGATGCCGGAGCAGCGGCAGCGGCTGCGGCGCTGCCTTTGGCCGGGCCTTTTGCCTCCGATGCCGGGCCTGAAACCGACCGACTGGCCTCCGTGGCGGCCATTCGAGAGGACGAACAGGTGGACTCGGCGGTGGAAGCCAGCCTGGTGCCTGTTCAGTAAGCAGCTTTATGTCCAATGGATATTACGTTTATATATAATGTTATGGTCGTGATCTCTCTTAAACCGGACCTCTTATGTATGAACTAAGGTTGATACAGTCCGAGTTACTGGTCACAAATAATATGTGACAAGAAACTCTTCCCCCAAACCAAAAGAAACAGTTTCAGAGGGGAAATTCTGAGAAACTCACAATCTCCTATTTATTTTAGGTTTGTATATTTATTGTGCGGAATGAATTCTACGAATAATCTTTGGACTTTGGATTTGAGTACACACACACACACACACACACACTCTATGCAAATACACAAAGCTTCAATCTCCATCAAATCGAATCAGTGAACACCACTGAATAAAAACAAAGGGTTCTCGTCTTCAGACCAGTGGTCATTTTGCTCAACATACCAACCGTGAAACCTAATTTGAAAATGTCACCAGAGAAATACTTTGAGGTTAAGAATGTCATTTTCCTGCATCGTAACAATGTGGTTTTTTACAGAAAATGAGTTTATTAAGAGCAAACCGATTCATTGGCAGCTATCACGTTGGACTATTTCCTCCTTAGGATATGAGCTTGCAACTTTCTTTATTACTCTCTTTATCAGCACAATATTATGTTGATTATAACAATGCATTTTTTAAATGCAGTTTATCCAGAGCAAACTTGCAACCGTACCAAGCGTTTTGTTAAGATTAAATTGGTTTGGTTGCCAGCGAACTGACGGAAAGGCACTTGTTGATATTAAAGAAGAATTTAAAAGGACATTGGGTAAAATATCCCTACAACGGATGGACTGAAAGGACATTTGACAAGGAAGGAAGCAAAGAAAGAAAAATGGAGGGAAAGACGCAATGAAGGAAAGAAGGATGGCAGGCAGGCAGGCTATGATCAGACAGTGTAAGTTTTCTACTTATATCTATTCAGATAAATAACTATTAACTAATCTAAAGACTAACAATGAGAATGAATTCATATGTGGATCAATTTTCATTTTTTCCACAATACCTAGTCTTTTTCTCTACATTTGGCCGAGGAAGGCGGTCAACGACTTGATGTTTTCTCTTTCTCTCTCTCTCTCTCGTAGTGAGAACATCCTGATGTCGGAGGAGAAGCAGCGGATACTCCTCCTCGAGAGGGTAAATACAAACACAATCCAAACAAAAGGAAAAAAAGGTGCTGTGTTATGGATGTCGCTGATTTGTTTAATGCACGTTTCAGACTTTACACATGAAGGAAGAAGAAAACAAGCGCCTCAGTCAAAGACTGGTGAGTTATTTAATATTGCTATGTCACACTCGCTCCACTGGGGGGCAGTAGCATCAAAGCGTAAAATCCTGACCCAGGAGGCCAAAGACCTCAGCGAGGGGAAAGGGATTTTTAAGGAAGAGTGACATTAGAATGACAAGAGGGATGGATTTAAACAAAAACAAAAAAACTTGTATTCTAATAAAGTGACAATTATGTTTTTTTTTTTTTTTTTTTTCAGATAAAGCCTGAATTTGCATGAGATCCAATTGAAATGAGTTTAATGCAGTAGTAAATAGGCTAGGGATGCTAATGTTATTCACGAAGCCTGCTCCTTGTAAAAGCCCTGTGAGCACCTCGCTGTTACACGTGTAACGTTCCCCTAATCCTCTTCTTTGCAGATGTCTCAGAGCATGTCGTCCGTGTCGTCACGGCATTCAGACAAAATCGCCATCAGAGAGTAAGTGCATGGTTAAAACAACAACAACAACAACAACAACAGCGCATGTCCACGCTGTATTTGTTACCGGCGATTTTTGTTTTTCGAGATCAAACTCTTACCATCAAGACACGAAGCGCAATCACCCACATTATTGTACCACTACAGTAATTTGTTGTCTTTATACGTTATTACCTGAAAGAAGTCTTTTTGGTTCTCCTAATGCTTTTGTGTCTTTATTTTCCAGTTTCCAGGTAGGCGATTTGGTTCTAATCATCCTGGATGAAAGGCATGACAATTACGTGCTGTTCACAGTCGGTCCCACCCTCTACTTCCTGCACTCAGAGTCTCTCTCTGCACTGGACCTCAAACCAGGTCAGCCACTCCACTTTGGACATCTGTATTTTCTTTATTTACTGATGAAATAATTGTGCACAAGTCAGTTTTTCTTTTATATTTATTTATATGTTTATTTGTGGTCCTCCCAGAGTCGCTTTTGCTTAACAGGTGGCTTTTGTTTTGTTGTTTAGCTTCAGGGACGTCGAGACGGCCGTGGGTACTCGGAAAGGTGATGGAGAAGGAATATTGCCAGGCAAAAAAGGTACTGAATTCAATCCCCAAACATGTACTCTTAATGAATATGTAAGAACCAGTTGGCTTAAATAACAGAAATGTATTTATTTGAAATCTTATTTAGTATTTTGTGACAATTTCTACTGGATGCAATTTTTTTTAATGTGTAGATCGGTGTCAGTGAAGCTGTTTTGAACCATCTTGTCTCACAAAGACTTTGTTTCCTTGTCTCCTTTACTTCCCCAGGCACAGAACAGGTTCAAGGTTCCTTTAGGAACCAAGTTCTACAGAGTGAAAGCTGTTCCATGGAACAGAAAAGTATAATAGCCAAGTAATGAGCTAAAAATGTATATTTATATTGCTTAATTTTTGAACAGGAGCTTCACATAATAACTCATAACTTGAAAATCAAAAGACCTTAAATATTTAAAGAATTTAAGATAGTCATGATGCTATTTTTGGTTTCAGTTCAATAACCCACCTGCTACCACATTTTAGTTTCCTTTTAAACCCATCGATGTTATTGTGGACCAATTGCTATTAACTCTATTAGGGCACTGCTCTAAACAATGCGGCACTATGCCACCTGACCTGTGTGTAAAATTAAACCAAATTTGGATGTTAAATATTGGTTCGCATTATCAGCATTTGTCCTTTTTGTGGAAAATACTGTGTCATTATCAACATAACAACTACAAATATACATTTATTATAAATGTTTATGGAGGAATGTTCACGGCATGCATATTGATATATTTTCTTTGATTTACTTATCCAGATAAATGTTGTAGTTGGAAACGTAGTTAATGCTGTTTGTTACTCACAAAGCAGTGTGGCCCTGCGTCAATACTGAGGTGTACACTATGGCTGACTTCTGGAAACGGTCGTCTTTGCAATCCTTGAAATGCACTTTCAAAAACAATGCTTTTGTCGATTCCAAAAGGGAAGTTTAATCGAGCAAGTATCGGCACAAACTTCTCACTATCATAGATCATTGATATGTAGAAAGAAATACGTTGACTGTTTCATTAATGGACGACATTGTACATTATCCATCAAATCACACATGTAACAAAAAATGACTGTATTGTAAAAGATAGAGTTTTGAAACAATAAAGGATTGATCCCAAACACACTCTGCTGTTTCTTTTTTAGGCCAATTATTGTTGTTCCATATTTGAGAATTAAATATAATGATAAAAAAATATACATGATTCTGTATGAAGGGGTGAAAAATGTCATGGAAAAAAAAAAGCCTTTACTGCTTATTTCACATCCTCCTGACATTTCTGCATTAATTAACGAGGAACCAATTTATCAAAACTTGTTTTTATGAAACAAAACAAACACATTTGTAGCTTTTAGGACGCATACAATAAAAAACATTTTAAAAAAGCGTTTTAATGATGCTTTAAAAATGTTCTTGGGGACTCCCGGAGTCGATGCGGTATTGCACAGTATAGCCTGTTCATTTGATTTAATGTTTTCTGCTTTTGTGGAAACATTAATGTTGGCATGCTGCAGCAGGAAACAGACTTCAAAAAGGCTTCAAATCGGGGCCCAAGAACGATGCGGCCCTCATGGAGAAGGAAGCCCACCAACATCACTTTCCCAGTTCACAGCGGGGAGCATAGCAGCTCTCTGCCGAGCACTCTCTACCATGTGGGTCTAGGGGTGTTTTAACAATGTTTAGCTCTATTTTCTCCATTTAGCATAAGCCCGTTGTCACATTTGGACGCCTCCTTCGTAAATTGATGGTGTGATTCCTACAATTTCGGGGACAGGCCTGAATGACAAAATATGCAACACAACATTCGATACCGAGGTGGCTGGCAAGCACCAACCATGTGCACTGGACAGGCTCTTAGTGTAAATGTTTACAACCCCCCACTGAGCTCAGTGCTGCTGGGAGTCACTCTCATCAGGCTGAATGGGATTTAACACGGCCATGTGTAGCCTGCAGCTAGTTCCACCAAAAAAAAAAAAAACCCCGGCCTTTTACTCGCAAACAAACTTATTTCTGTGGCACTCGACCGCGTTTCTTCAGCAGCAGAAAAGTGGCCGAACTGCATGAGCAGCAACTTGCCATCAGGCCTAAATCTCATTGTTATAATTATTTTTACTAAATATCTTGCCAAAATGTAATGACCTAATTTAACAAGAAAAGTGACAATAATGAAAACCTCCCTAATTTTTCAGTTTGAAGTTGTTGTTTTTTTATGAATTAGATGTAGCACTAAAAGCCAGATGGCAAAGTGTTTTCAAGGAAATACGAAGAATTCCAACAGAAATCAGTAAGCCACAAACATTTAGATTGCTATCAATATACATGTTACACATATATGTCAAACACACATTAATTAAGTTAAACCATCTATGGCGTGCAAATGCACACATGGAAACATGTTTCTTAAATCAGCTTTTGATTAAAGATTTCCGAGTTAATTTAATTGAGTGGACTTGTTCTGTAAGTCTGTAACAGCAGAGTTTTAAAACCTGTTCTAATTTGACTAAACTACATTAAATGACACATTACATAGATGCCCTCCTCATGTAGAGTTGATGGTGCTGCGGACTTTAAGATGACATGCCTTCTTGACACCAAAGTTTTTTTTTTTTTTACTTAATAGTAAAGTCACATGACACAGATACATTCAAATGAATGTCTTCTATCGCTACCATGCAAACAGTTCAAAGGTAACCCGAACTTGCCTATGTAAAAAGAGCATTAATTCATCACAAACGTATTCCAATAATTGTATATTAGGACAGGTATCTCAATGCCGCTTTCAAATGCCATCAGCATGAATTCCAAAGACGCCTTATAATGGCTTTTCTTTGCATGTCAACACAGGCTGGAGGCACCAAATTAAGGTTTAGATGGGTAAATGTGAAATCTCACAACGATGTCAGGGACAACTCACAAAGGCTGTCATACATCCTCAGATCTTGCCCTTTGTCACCGATATCTTCTGTATTTGAAGATAATACACAAGTTCTATTTGATTTTCCAATATCTCTGACACTAGATAGACGGAGCTGCAAATAAACAAGCATTATTTGTCGGGTAAATATATGCATGAACTTCGAATGCTGGATAAATGAAAATAAATGGGAAAAGCCTTAACATAACATTTATATTTTCGAAATCTAAATGGAACGAGTGTGCAGAAGAAGAGCCAAGAGGCATTAAGGCAGAAACTGCAAACCAAGGAGTAAATCGACTTAATGCCATCACATTTCCACCCTATTCATGCCTAAGAAAAGGGTTATGCGAAGAGATTAGGTTATATATCTGCTGTCAGCGACTGAGGAGACCAAGAAGAGAACTTCACCTAAACAGAACGACGATCAAACAGGCGTGCTTTAACAGACATGCTTCATAATCTCATCCGTTATTGTCTCCTCTGTGCCTTGACTACAGGTTCAGAAGGAAAATCTTAGACAGGGGCAGATTAAACGTGTGATGAAATGTCTGAGAAATATGTGCGAACGCGCAATATAAGGATGGTTGATTTTCTACCCACATGACGAGCATAATCACTATTAGTAACACATATCCACATAAATATGATAATTCAAATTTTAAACACATTTATTGGGTTCATATTGGAAATCATCACCATCTGATGGCATAGTTTTATGGATAATTACCGCCAAAGAGATAATGCAGCATATGAAAGGAAGGCTTTGAGGCTTCTCCACTCACTGGGAGGAGAGTGCGTAGGTTTAGTTGTGCATCTGAGCCGTACCCAAAAGGCAAATATGGGCAAAGTTGGGTGACAGGCATCCAGGCGTGGGGTTAACAAGATTGCATCTGCCGAGGCAGGAAGTGGAGGATGTAACTGAACTACGTATTAAAAAAAAAAAAAAGGAAAATTATTTTCACATTAACTTCAATTCCATCCGTAATCCCACTCCAAATATAGATGGAACTATTGCATTTCCAGTGGAATATAATTATTCAAATACCCTATAGTGCAAATCCCATTAATATAGTGCATGACTGTTTTTGATTTTCCACCAGAGAACAAAACGGATAAGAATCCAGTAAACATTCAAAATCTGTTGTCTTGTTTCCGCTAATGCAGCTTACTGACAAGTAAACAATCAATACAAATAGTTCTGAAGTGTCTGAAAATAGACGGGCGATTTAAAACTGTAACTAACAGCCGTGCAGTTTTTCCAGCTGCAGTGCAGTGTTGAGGAAATGACACCAGCTTTGATGGGTTGTATAGCTTTTGAGATGAGCCTCTTTATGCCGCTTGCAGTTCCATTATGGCTTTGTTCGAAAGCTTGTTTACCTGCTGATAACATACACTGGTGGATTCAGGAGCACCGATCCAAAATCTGCTGCCAAAGTCACTCAAGTCTCATTGTGCTGCGGGAGGGAGAAGAATTAAATGTTTATGCGGAGGGGAATGCGAATGCTAAATGTGAAATCAAACTATGGGACCAATAAGGGATCAGGATAACTTTGCCAGGTTTTATTTTTAGCCCCGGTTGCAATGCTAGCTCTGTGAGACATTCTTCATTTTAGCCCCTGTGCATCTGTGTTGCTGAGGTTCTACTGAGTGAGAGAAAAAAAATGTTAGACTGTAGATTATCATTCTTTTTCAAATGGGTCGAGCAGAACCCATCCGATTCAATCGTGCTGCATATTAGTTTAATTAAACTGTGAGGACCTGCCCCGCCTGAGAAAAAAAAAATAATACCTGGTCACGGTGCCGTTTGTATCTGATCGCATTTGATATCAAATAACCAGCAGATCAAAAAAAAAAAAAAAAAAAGCTCATCAAAATGTCACCGCCGTACATCGCTTGGATATTTTTTTTTGGATTCCGCTGTTAGAAAAGCTGCGGCCCCGGGGTCAAAGGAACGGCCCCTTGGTTTGCATATTAAAGCGGATTTGGTGGACCTCCGTTAGCCGCGCATCCCCACGCAGGCAGGTCTCCAGGGGGCCAGCAGGGCCCCACAGACGGGCGGCTATGGGGGCCAGGTGACCCTGTCTCCGAGGTTAGCAGGAAACACTAAAGAGGGATGGGCAGGGAGCTGAGGAGCCACTGAGTGCGAGTGTGCGAGGCTGGTGATGGCAGCTGTCAATGGTTTGGAAGGAGAAGCAGACAGATTGTGCGTTCTGTTGGTGCAGCCAGTTCGCCACCTGGCAGGCTTTTCCTTGTTAGAACTTCTTGCTGTTTCTGTTCTCATCAGAGAAATGTTTTTCCTCTCATCCTCCGTGTTCAGGGGGAAGTTAAATTTGTCAAAATGTTTAAAGATGTTTGGTGAAATGAGTTTAAAGTGAGCGCAGTCCGACGTGATTTTTATTCAATCGAAGTAAAATAATAATTGATTAAAGGCTGTATATATTTGTGAAAACCTTACTTTGGCTGATGGATTACGTGCTAAAAAAAATAATAATACAGAAATAGAAAATTCAGAAGGTCTACATTGTGAGTTCTGACCTTGTGCGACATTATTTAACTCTGTTTGTAAGAAAAAGGGGGATGTTTTAAGGGGTTGGATTTACTTGTGAAAAAATAATCTGTAACTTTCAAATCCCATCATAGCCGTAAATACTGCTCCGTGTTGTTCACTTGTCAAGAAGAAATGCAAACATAAACCATGAACAGCTTAAAAGTACATTTAAAAATCAAATTTGGCAGTCAGTCCTTGTTCCAACAGGATTAAAAAAAAGTCTTTCATTTGATATAAATATATGCAAAGAGAGTGGTGTGGTGATCTGGGTGCCAGAGGTGGTGCTTTACTCGGGATATTCTGGCTTGGCCCTGTAAGGGACATAAATTAACATGAATTAACACATGCATGCAATAAGAAAATAATTAATTCAAGTTATCCGTCACCTCTTCCATTCCAGGAATCTGATTGACAAGATAAAGTAATGTGCAAACTGCTTTTCAAAGCTAACAGCCTGGAGCACCCCTCCTATTAGTTAGTCATTCCCTCAGTATCACACCCGGAATCTGTCATTTCACAATTTTCTCCTATAATGCATATGTGCCGCTCTCACCACTCCACTACAGCAACTGCCATCTAACAAGTTGACACAGAGAACGATACAATTCACGTCCAGTATTCAGTTCCATATACCGCGAGCATCTGAGGCAGACGGGTCAAGAATATGGTACATTCTGTTCTCTCTCAAAATCGCTAGATGATGCTACCATGATATCCTTCAGAACACATAAGATTAGTGGGGTTTTTTGTTGTGATTTGAAAGATTTACCAGGTGTAAAACATCCATGTCTGTATTGATGTAACGGTGCAATATTTCAAACCTGTTTATTTTTTCTAAATCGTCCCGGAATTGAGTGAGTTTTCAGTTTAAACCAGAGAGTGTCTTTGGATGCGTTTTTCTTTCTTACAAAACTTGGCAAAAAACTAGTTGACACGTAGTGACTCAACACTGACGCACTAAATGTGCATTCACATGTAGCATGCACGCAGTATTCACAGCAAGGTTGCGACTCAAGGGCATGAACGAGAACGCTCGACTGTTTAAAACAGTTACATTGCTCAGGAAACATTTAGCAAATGTGGTGCCAATGACTGAAATGGAGACAGCATTTGCCAATAAAATGTATCTCGCAAATTTTGACAAATATGCAGTTTTAATGTATGGGAAACCCGGCAGGGTTTTTTTTTATTCAACATCATGACATTTAAAAAGTGAGTCGTTAGTCATTTGATGAGCCAATCAAGACCACCTGTGCTCTATAACGTTCAAATAAGCAGGTTGAAGCATTGTCTGCTATGTTAGCTTGTATAGCCTGTTTGCAATGAAGGAGAACAGCATATATTTAGTTATTTAATAGCATTCTCAACTAATTAAATATATAACAATGTTCTAGAATAATATGAAATGACGAGACATTTCATTGTATTCTTGAACAGGCTGAGTAGGAAGGAAAGAAGTAGGAATGCTAGCTTAGCCTGGTGCTAAAGTGTATCCTAGCTGGCAGTGTTTCTTTTTGTTACCTGCATTAATTCAACAAAAACACAAAAACCCTACTGCTTAATTTGACAAATGTTGTACTGTTTGGTTAAAACAGTTAACACAGGAGATGACTACGTTTAGTTCAAGTTTAAAATGAAGCTAGTTAGCTAGCTAATGTGTTAAGGAACCTTGACCCTGGAACGTAGGTTCTACGTAGCATCACAATTTATGTTTGTCGAAACATTTTTTAACCAATTCTTTTCCTCAATTGTACTTACGTTTTAATATCTACAAATTGAATGTTTAAAATACCGTATTTTTTTGTTCAAGATTGGTTGGTATTGGCTTATTTACGCACACATCATATTTTGTTTTACAGGAGAAACTTTTGACAATAGAATTTGTGATAACCGCGGATGTCAACCAGAACGCTTTGGAAGCGTATCACCCCGCTCTCGAAATGAAGTTTCCCGGGACGTAACCGGACATCAAATTCACCGACGGGTTTGGGAATCACGGCTAAATTTTTCACAGAGAGAGAAAATAAAAGAGCATCCGACCGGAGGACAGCGCGCACAAAAGTAGTTCTGTTGCCCGTGAGCGCGGTGTCAGCCGGTCCCCGTCCCCGCGGGCCCTCACCAGCGCTGTGTGCAGGCCCGACGGGACACCGACTGCAGCTCGGGGGACATGGCCTCGTTTGTTCACCGTCCCCCCTCTCTGAAAAGAGTTATGCTGTCTGTTTTTGAATGGACAGCGTTTCTCTTTGTGCGCTGGATCAAAACAGAGGGCAAAGTTAGTCAGCAAGTTGCATTGCTTCTGCATTCTGATTCTTCAAGCCTCTTTTGTATGAAGTTTAGCACAATGTTTTACACTGTGACTGACCTGAATGGCACGCTGGAGGTAGGAACGCTTTTCCCAACTACGAAATAGAACAGGGCTAGAATGTAATTCTGCGATCAAACGTTCCTCATTCGTGTTTCTGCCGTACGAGGCCAACTCGTGCGGGGTCAAAAGCTATAATACACAAAATGACCGAGCAAGGGTTGCTGAAATATTTATATGCTTTTATCTGATCTATTTCCTAACCGCAAGCTATTTGCCTGCGAATCCCTGGCACTTTTGATATTACCTGAAGGCAAATGGTATATAGATTTATACAAGTTATTTACAACAACAGCCAAGCCATTCCTCTGGAAACTAGGCTGCAGATCAAAGGATTGTTTTGATCTCTACTTAGCATATTTGTTTAACCTAGCCAGTGATTCTGAAAAGTGCACAAGCTTTTCGGTGATATGCAGAGCACCCTTTATCCGTCTTTTTCTTCTGTTAGCTCTGGATTTAAGTACTTTCTGTATTTAGGAGACAACTGGATTTGCCAGCTTTTGAAATTTAGTTGCCCACTGCTAGCAGTCTTGGCACTCAGAAATAGATAACTAGGTATGTTCCACTGCTAATCCTGATCGGCCTTGTAATAGTATTTGCGGACGGTACAGCACTCAATTAGGGCATAATGTGCTATTTTTATTTCCTTTGAGTTGGATTAAATGTGAAAACGTGTTGTTGTTGTTTTTTTCAGTTGCCGTCAACCGTTTTACTGTGGGGGCACTTTGCAAAGTATTGTTTTATACTGTTTCAATCGGTGCTGCTCTCTGCATGCAGGACTGCAAAATGTCAGGAGGAAAACAATGTCCAAACGCTCTCTAAAAAAGATGCCAGGGCAATCAGGAATTTTTTTTTCTGGAATGCTTAAGAGAATGCATATGCACACAATGCCCTAATTCTCTCTTACTTTGGGTTTGCAAAAGATGAGCCCAGGTTTATTGAGAGCCAAAAAAGGGGGCAGATGGCTCACAAGAGGGATAAACCTGGGAAGTCATGCTGTAAATGTGTTTTACAGAAAACAATGAAAGGAGCGGACAAAGCGATTGTGGCAAAGTCCTTTGGAAAATGGGAAAGCGGCTCTCCAAGGTCCAGGACCGTGGAGAAGCCGGATGAGCCGTCCGAGGAGAGTGAGGAGGAGACCCTGTCCAACTGCACCTGTGCAGCCCCCCGACTCGGCAAGAAACCAGTCGGTAAAAGCACCCTATTTTCTTATTTCATGTCCATCCGCGCCGCCGTGTCTCTCCGCTTGTTTATTTAATTTTTTTCTTGTGGCAATTTTTAATTATTACCGCGGTGACTATCATTCTTTCTTTTTTCTTTTTTTTTCTTCCTCTCTCCTGCGTTTGACTCTCTGGCCCTGCCATATCCGGTGAACAAACAAACCACATTGTTGGGCAGGAGAATTCCTTTTGAGGCAAAGTGTGTCTCCGATGATACGGCGCTGCCAGAAAAAAAGACAAAGCGAAAAAATAGCAAACACAAAAACAGTCACAGGTGCATGGGAAAAAGAGAGAAGCGAGTGAATGGTCACCGCGGTCCCCAGGAGGTCTTTCAGTGTTAGCCAGTGTGGTGGGTGGACTTCTGACAAGGACGTTGGTCAGCAGCCAGGTGGAGTGTGTAACTGAGAATGCCTCTGTTTATTCCTTTCACATGCTAATGCGGCGGCTCCTGTGTGACTTAAATGCGGCAAAACTTTTTCTTGGGAGTTAACATTTTCGTTGTTTCGGTAGCTTTTCTCTTGCAGCGCGGCGGCGGGATCATTCAAAGGCTCCTCGCTCCCTTCGTCGCGCGCTTGGGACCGTGCCCACGGATAGAGATGCGTTAACCCTCGCCGTTTGTAAAGGAAGATTCTACACTGGTGGAATAATTTATTCTTTACAAACAGGCAGGAATCATTTGTGCTGTTGGGTTTATAAATACGAGACGTGTACATTACATTCAAAGCATATACATGGACATCACCTTGGATTCCTGGGGGTGGTGGTTTATGGGCAGTAAAGCGACACGCTACAACAAACATATCTCTCATCTATCATTTAATCTATTCTGCCTATGTTGGCTCTTATCTTATTTGCAGCTCATTACATGTAGTGTCGTGTAAAATGTCGTCTATGGTGTTTCGTAGATTTTTATCTAGGCTTCTGGTAATGGAAGACCACACACGGGCCCAAGTCCTGAGCAAATGCACCCCTATGTGGCCAAAGTAAGAACAGTGGGGTAATCAGATGAAACAAGCCACGCGGTCCTCACAGTGTAATTGCCTCTCTTTTCTACAGCACTATCTGACTTGTTAGTATAATGGGCTATCAATATTGCACCAGGCATGCTCGAAAAACATATCTTTCATTAGTTTGTGAGCCCGTCTAATGTCTAATCCAAGAGCACAACAGAGCA
Source organism: Pungitius pungitius (assembly GCF_949316345.1). Lineage (NCBI taxonomy): Eukaryota > Metazoa > Chordata > Actinopteri > Perciformes > Gasterosteidae > Pungitius > Pungitius pungitius. Next base: position 3,342,879 of record NC_084914.1, read on the forward strand.
ATATGGCCTCACACTATGGGTCTCTCCATACCTTGCAGCGTGCGGTCTGTAAATAGCTTAAAAGGCAGTGCATCTGCCATCTGCACTTCTAGGAACTCTTCTGCATAACCATTAAAACAAGCTGTCTCAGAGGACAGCATTCGTATTTCAGCCTCAACCCTGAATTACTGTGTGTTCATTATAATTATAAGGGAGGAGTGTTGCCAGGCTAGCCCGCAGAATGCCAGGTGCACACTTCCATAATCTACCATTTTAAACAACTCAGAGCATTAGCAGCAGTATCTACATGCTATTCAGCCATTAGTTCACTTTGGCTTTCATGCTCAAACTCACATCAGTCATCCGAGCATTTTGTTTGCTGCAACAGACATGCCGGAAAGAAAGTGCAATACTTTATAGTGTTCCATTTTCCCTAAGCCTGCTTAGGTTATGTGACTGAGCCATGCCGCTGTGTGAAATTTTATCCCGATACTGGCACTGTATCCTTGTGAGGGAGTCTTGTAAAATAGGTTTACTTAGCGCCTTTGCTGCCATTTTCCGAAGATAGCAAATGCACAGACACTGTCCATGATCGGATTAACTGTTGAACAAAATGATGTAACTCTTTGTCTTTCTTGTGTGGCACAGGTTTCTCTGCTTAAGTGTAGTGGTCATCCACAGGAGAATGGAAACACTCGAACATCCAGTCACATCATTATAATCCATATATTATAAATACAGCAGATGACAGCCGTGGTTAGTCATCCTTTGTCACGTGAATGTGACATGTGACTACCCAGAGTGAATTGCTAAATTCACTAGATTTCACAGATCCTGCCTCAAACTGCAACCACCAACCAAGTGCTCATTTGTAAGGCATTTCTTTTTTAACTTTGGCCTGATGTTCGTCTCCACTGTCGCGGCGCAGGATTTAAATTGCATGTGATAAGTGTGAAAGATTCCATTAAGCATCCACATGCGGCATGAAGCACGCCATGCCAAGTGCACAGAGAACAAGAATGTGCACTTAAGGACATATAGCTATACATCCAAAGTCACGAGGTGTGTCAAGACAAAATGTTAATTACACAATTTATGACAGGAATCGGTTGAAATATCTCCGTGGATATTGCTTATTTACATTTTAATTACTACTATTACTTATTCTTATTTTTTGGATGTGACCATAGCAAGCCCATTCCTCCCCTGCACTAGAAAGGAGCAAAATGACTGTTTTCCACTGGAGGTTTAGATGCTTGTTTATCACTTTTAAATACCATCATCTTTGCTGAAATCCCCTCTCAAAAGAACCTTTCACTTGCTGGAATAAATTCAAATTAAAATTTAAATCCCTCTTTGCATTTCTTCAGCCCTTTTTAAAATAGCTGCCTCCTTTTAGAAAGCTGTTTATGTAGTGATCTGTTCATAATCCAGTTTGTTTCTCAACAGCGAAAAACACAGAAATCGTATTATCACTATCTTGGAGAGATGATGCGAGAAATCAGGAAGTGTAAATGTCTGGATCTGTGCAAGTTTTCAAAGTTGTAAAGCTGAAGGATGTGGAAAAAGCCTTTGAATAAAGTAGTCTGTGACACTACAATTTGACTTGCAAATACACAGAAATATAAAGTACATTGTGACAATGACTCAAAAACATCTCACCAACCTTTAGCAAAGCCAGTGTGGGGAAATAAACAAATACACACCATTCTGTCGCGTTGCAGGCGACGTCGCCTGGCCGTAGATGGATGTCTCACCCGGAGGGGGGGGGGGGGGGGGGTATTAACCCTTCGGGACGGCGGCCAACGGGTCGTGCATATCTCACACCAACGTCTCTTTTTAATCGGAGGAGGTGCTCACCTTCTAATATGCTCAGAGAAACAATGTCCAATCAGAAATCTAACAAACGCAAAACAACAACAACAAAAAAACTTACATTTACATGCAATGCCTTTTGATAACAATCCATTTCAGATGTCAAATGACCCAGAAGAGGCCACAGGGAAATTTAATTTGCTCAAGCTAGATTGGATTTATTGTTTGGAAATAAATTATAATTGTGTCTGCGGAAAGTTAACCAAGATCAAAACAAAAGGAAATCAATGACCCACCCCCATTAATCACTCAAAGCCAGCTACTTGTGCTGAAGAAACTAACTTCATAATCAATTTCTTTGTTTTGCTCCGAAGACATTTGCATTTTAGTTCATGTCAGCAAGCTTCTTGTGTCTGGTGCAATCAAACATTGCAAGCCATCCACATTAATGGAGGTTTTTTTCCTATTTATTCAAGTGCATATCTCTGAATACTCAAGATGATTTTAGCGCATTATGCAAACTACCCAACAAATATTTTAAAGCCGGGAGGGTGTGTGTGTGTGTGTGTGTGTGTGTGTGGGGGGGGGGGGGGGGGTGGGGGGGGAGGTCCTGTTGAGTGGCAGACTTAACTTTCCTGTTGCCTCTCACGCGGTGTCATGGAGAAAGAAAAAGAACGAAAGCGTTTGCTACATCATCTCACATAATGCTCTTTTAATGACAAACCAACCAATGTGCACGCCTTCGGGTTCCTGCTCTGCAGCACCCACGGGACCCGTGGGGGCCTAGACAGAGAGGCCTCCCGTCACTTGTGTCTAGACATGCTATTACGGCCACCGAGGTCATTATCAAAGCACGCGTTTTACACACCTGTTACCATTGTTTGGATGCTCGTTTCTGGCTCAACATCCAAGCTCTTATCTGGCCGAGTGTGGGCGTGCCTGCTTTATTGTCCGCCCTGCCTGAGTAGAAAAGATGGGCCGGGGACCCCCCCGGGGACGCGCGGATCTGGACCTAACCTCTCAATGACACGACACAATGAGCCCACGGCGTGTGAACTACAAAAGCCAGAAATCAGCTGACCGGTCATGCGTTGACTTCTTGGGTGCTCTCGTGTGAGGGCCGTAAACGCCAGGAAGCAGCAGTGACCACTAATGGCTTTCAGTTCGGACATGCAGCAACATCAAGAGACTAGATTCAATTCAATCAATATTTGTTTGGATCCCCCTGATGTGCAAGACTGAACCTTTAATTCCATGTGCACAGTTTACAGCTTTCATTAACTGTGATTTATCTTTTAACCACTGAATTTCGGGCAGTTTGCCGAGTTCACGCGGAAGGACCTGGTACTGACCTCTAATGACCGAGGCTTTTCATTGGTGGACCATTTTCACCTGCTTTTGTACCTACAACAATCAAATCTTGTTTAAAATGTGACATTTAATCAAAAGTTTTTCTGGAACCGCTGGAAACTTTTATACCATTCATTCTGTTATACAGAAATCTCCGTGTTTGGTCATCTCTCACATCTCGTTGAACTGTGTCTTTGGCCACTTAAGTAATTCTATTAGTTTTTGAGGACAACCAAAGAATTTTATACCCCATGAGAGAAACATTCAGTGAAATCTGGACTAAAGACTCAAATATAACAGAGCCCGGGCTCCGCAAGGCGTCAGTTCAAGGCAGAGAAAGAAGACATCCTATATTTGTCCATAAAACCTTTTGAAATGTCATTGAAGTGTCTTCAAAGGACACTGAATGAACATATTGTAAGGTTGCCCACAGTCACACACAAATCGCCCCAAAGGGGATTGCTGGGAAGTAATCTAATCATTTCTTTTAACTGAGACACAGTGACATGCAGTGTAGATAATGATCCCCATGAAAAATGTACTGTATTTTCAAAAGAATATTCCCTGTCTGCTGACATTAACATAAAGATAGTTCTACATCCTGGAGCCATATCAACAACATGTACTTATGTTTGGTTCCTCCTATTTGCATATGCAAATGTTATTTTTTTTAAAACATTGTAATTCAGTCCTTTTATGTGACTTTGTGTGATGAACAAGCGGCATCAAGTGGTTGCACAATAAGGGTTCAGTACCACCAAGAAGCGTTGGTGTCGTTTCAGGACCGGGCTTAAAGCGCCAGAGCTGAAATTAACCACAGTTTAATATAGATGTTTTTTTTCTTTTTTACACATGCATCACATTCAATGGCACAGTGTGAACATGCATTGTTTTTTGGGTGTTCGGGCTGCCATCCCAAATTAACCGCTTTGCTTTGTCGAAATCACCGGGGCGGGGTGAGGGAGGAAGAGGGGTTTCGGGGGGGTCTGTTGAAGTTTCGCTGCTGACATTCTGATCTCGCAGTGCATTAGAAGAATTCAGTTAGACGTGTTTGTGTAGGTTTCACAGGAGGAAGGTATAGTGCTCAAAACAACGGGGTGCTGCCACCCTTCACTTTGCTTACGTCATTTGCGGCAGAATGCAAAAAGCTTTTAGACACAGATGTGACCCATTGTAATACCTTTTCTAAATGCAATCAAACACTTTCTACAAATATGAGCAGGACTTTTTAAACGTGAACCCTTGTTTGACATGTAATTTTGTCCAACCCACTCCTCTTTCATTTCTCCATCAGCTCTCTCCAGCTATGCCCACATTTCCAGTTGATGAAATAGCTTGACAAAACACTAGTTTGTGTTTGATGCCGGCTCTGAACGAGGTCTCTCCCCCCCCCCCCACCCCCACCCCTCTCTCTCTCACTAACACTCTTTTTTTTATTTATTTTTTTTAAAACAGATGTTAGGGCCAAAATAAAATGTTGCATTTTGTGACGGCGGTGCAGCGTAGTCCTCCTCAATATGCTGCTGATTGCTTTACACGAGTTTGATTCTTTTCAGTTTTTCCTTCAGGACACGAAAAACAATCGTCCCTCGAAAACAAGCGTGTCGTGTCCTCGCAGGGGCGAGATTTGTCCGCAATACGCGAACAAAGAGCACGTTATTTGATGAGATGCGCAGATAGAGGATTCCTTACGTCCATACGTTTGTGCGATTATCAGCCACAAACGGGGTGGGGGGGGGGGGGGGGGGGGGAGGGGGGGAGAAAAGAGGGGAAAGCGGGGCAGGTCGAGTCTCTTTTGTACGTCTCTCTCACAGTGTACCACGAATTGGCTCTCGAAGACAGTCAGGAATTAGACTTTCAAATGAGGCATTAAACAAGGTGATGATCAACTGCCAAACCTTAAGTAATGATTTTCTCCCTCCTCAAGTCCCCAGCCTTGCATAACCGGGACGCACCAATCGCAGAAAAAAGAGCCGATGATACATTATTATCACATATTGTGTTCACACGTCGGTCCCCGGGGGACGGGGGGGCTACGGAGAGGCATCTTTGGGTGGCCCCCTACCATCAGCTGGGGAAGAGCTACGCTTGGATCTCGAGGGGGCGGGGGGGGCCCCTCTTGGGTATCACTTATTTTAAACCCTGAGCCGCACCATCCCCTCCGCCACCGCCCCCCCCCCCCCCCCTTCTGCCCCCACCACCACCACCACCACTACCACCCCGCCGCCCCCTACCCTCTCGCCCCAGGCTCCACCCAGAAGTGTGGTTGCCTTTGTCATTGTAATCTGGCCCTGTTTGCTAAACGCTTCCACTGTTTACTCTCTGCTGCGGGGGCTTGTATGAACAGGAGTCAGCAGGACGCAGGGGTGACATCACTTTGGCTGGAGGGGGGGGGGGGGGGGGGGGGGTGGAGTGTGGGGGGAGGGGCGGGCGGGGTTGTTTGAAAAGCTGCATGTGAGATTTCTCGGGGCCCCTTTCTTCTTTCATTCTTCCCCCCACCGTCTCTATCCGGGCCTGTCGAACGCATGAGCTAACTCAGGAGGCTAACATGGCCTTCGGGGAGGAATTACACCTAATTACTTGAATAACTGCTAGGCAGCAGCCTTCCGCAGTCACCCCGAATCATTTCCAGGTCTCTGCCTTTCACTGATAGCCAGACGTCTTGTCACAGAGAAGCCCGGACAAAGCTTTTACATTCAAATGGTCCGGGAGAAATGAAACAGACTGACAGGTACGAACATAAAAAAAAAAAAAGAATTAAAAAAAAAAAGAAACAAGGGGGGGGGGGGGGGAGAAATCAAATTAACAGACAAGGATTTCATATCATCTATTTTTGTTGTTGCCGTAGCGATAAAGTCGCAGACATTGAAACTGGTCTGTTGAGCCATTGTTATCATCCCTGGCCATCTGCTGCTGAGGAGTGACATTCCCTCTCATTTGCATGATGAGTGATGTATGAGGAGCTGGGGAGGGCATATGCCCCCCCCCCCCCCCTCCCCCGGTCTTATGACAAAGCAAGAGAAAGTTTTTCTTGTTTTTCTCTGAATGGGGATCGATATTCGAACGAATAAAGCTGGAGGACGCAGCCAAAGGAAAAAAAAGAAAGGAATACATCACCTGTGAGTGCGTGCACGTGTTTTTTTTTTTTTCTCTTTTTCTCCCGCATGTACGTTGCGTCTCCGCTCAGCGCGCACAAATCTGTGTTGTCTGTGCGAAGTGCACGAGCGGAGGCTAGTGCGCGCATCTGCCTTCTTGTGTGCCTGTTTGTGTGTTGTTTTTTTTTTGCGGATGTGGGAGTAGAGCGAGGAGGAGGCGGAGGGAGGGAGGGAGGGAGGAGAGTGAGGAGGGGAGGAGGCGGAGGGAGGGAGGGAGGGAGGAGAGTGAGGAGGGGAGGAGGGGGGGGTTGGTGGCTGTTGATGTGCAAATGTGCATCATGTTGAAGGGCTGTGAATGGGGAGGTGTGACGTAAAAAGGGACCCGAACGCAGGTGCTTATCTCGAGGCTGTCAAAGGCACAGTATGTCATATTCCTGGGGACTACCTTTCAAAGCCACAGCACCGGCTCGGCTATCAAGAGACTGGGAGGAAATCAAACTTTTGGGATCACAGAACTAGGTGGGTGTCAAAGTTCTTTTTCTTTTCTTTTTTTCTTTTTGAATTTAAGATGCTGTCAGTTTTGGTCAGCGTTTTGTCATCCCTGATACTCTGTGTGTGTTTTTTTTTTTTGGCTCGCTGTTAAAACGCTGTAATGTGAACCACTTGCTTTAGATTTAGGCTGAGATTTACTCAGCTTGCTAAAACTTGTGTTCAGTGGGTTTTACGAGATTATGTGAAATAGCACTGTGCTTTCAAAACTGTGTGCAACATATTGCACTGGCGGTGAACATTGTTTGCTGGATACAAATCGGGTGTTCTTAAATTCTTAGCCGGGGGAGCGAAGCGCGGCTTCTGTCCAGGTTTCAGACAGTTTGAGAGGAGATTAAATGGCTCAAAACTGTGTTTTGAGAGGCATGACCTATTTTTGATCAGCCAGATAGCACGAGATACGGTCCACCTAGATTAAAGTCCCAGCGTTTGTGCGGAGAATAAAGCTTGTCTTAGACGAGCACATGTTGGTATTGTGTGCGCAGACAAAGCATCGTCGGGTCGCCTCTGGCTTTGACAGTGACAGCTGTACACACAAGACCGCTGAGCCGAATGCACTTAAACGCCGGCTCCGCGTTCCAATAACGCCGCTGCTGTTTTTTTTACATTTTTTTTTATTGCGACCTGTTCTGGCGGCCGGCTGCGATTTGGAATTGATGTTGTGTGCTCATCCGCTTTTGTGTTGAACTTTGTGGGGTCTTGGATTTGTGCTGATTCGTCGGGAGGACCCCAAAGCAGGTCGTCCTGATCCCCTGTCACTGTTTCCACCGTGGCTTTCGGGGTGGAGGGTAAAAAAAAATAAATCAAAACGCTAATGCTAAATGTGGTCTGAGAGTGAGGCGGTCTACAGGTGAATGATTGGGTTTTAGAGGGTGAACCTTTGAGGGACCCAGAGGGACCGAAGCACTCGACGGTCTCCAGAGCGACTGTTGATTCAGGAGGACGGAGGCTGGTTACAAAAGTTCATCATTTACTAGTAACTAGGCTCAGACTCTGCTTTATGACCTAACTTTATGTTGATGACTGTTAAACAAGGTGTGATTTTGCTTTTCAAGCAGGAGCTGACATTCAGCCAAAGTTTACAGTCCTGATATTATCACAACTTATTATTTTCAACACGTGAAAGTAAATAATATAGAAAGTAAGAGAATATAAATGTTTACGTATATATTCCCCATGTCTTTCACTTTATACTCATTATACACTGTGATAAACGTGTTAAATCTTTTTTTTTTTGTGTGTTTACAATAAATCTAAACGCGGCCTGTCAGACCCCCCCCCCCCCCCTTTTCAAATCACGACTCCATCAGCTCCGTCTCAAGCAGCGACGCGTCACTGTGTCCCATCTCGATGGTCCCTGGGAAAAGTTTGGCGGGTCACAGACGCCGGGAGCTGCGAGCGGGGTTTTTTAATTACCGAGGCCGCACAGGCCACAGCCGGGGGGGGGGGGGGGGGTATAGGGGTGTGTGTGTGTGTTGGAGGGGGGGCGGGGGGGGGAGGGGGGTGCGTGCTCTGGCAGTGATAAGTCCGAGGCGTCGTTCCTCCCTGCCTCAGAGCACCGGGTGACGCCGGGTTGCTACACAACGAAACCTGCGCTCGCCTCCAGGAGCTGTCCATGGTGCCCACCAGAAACTTTCCTCTGAAGGAGGAACGTCCTTCTGTTTTCGTCGATTTAGCAAAGAGACAGAAGTGATTGTGTCTCTGAAGGCTTCTGACCCCCCCAACCCCCATCAGCCCCATCACCCCCCCCCCCCCCCCCCCCCTGTAGCTGGTTTTAATTACGACTAAACTGCCGACGGTGGCTCACGATGTGAAAGACAAACTCGAATGAAAAAGCCCAGGACTCATCAGTATATTGCTTATCGGGTTACCTGTTTTGTTTTTTTATGTTTTTTTTGCCCTACTCAAACTTCAGTTAGTTAATCCAGGGAAATGAATTATGTGGGTTTAATTCAAAAAGGTCTCAGAAACGATCCATCTGCTGTAGAGCAGCTGGTGCAAGGATAAATGTAATTAATTACTTAACTTTTAACAGTATTCCAGAGAAACAGTGCTGTTTTAGTGTCCTCCTGGGAACAAAAATGTAAAGCAATAATGTGATATATATTTCAAATGGATTTCTCTCTTTTTAGGTCTTAGAAACATGTTTTAAATAATCTTCCCATGTAGCCTCTAATTTTGTTTGAATTGTAAAACTATACACACATTTTCCAGAATTTGTTACATTCAAAATATATACTAGAATATTACTAGAAATATTGTATACCTTCAATGTGACTTCTGTTATAACTGAGATATTATAATGTATACTAAGTATGTAGAATTAAATGTCATCCTCCTGGACTGATCATAACCAGTCAATCTATAAATAGACATTTAAATGATTATAATATAAATTGGTTCAATAATTTAATTTATATTTGCTAGCTTGGTTCTACTTTCTACTTTATCATCCAAAAAATATGAACAAGGCTAAAACAGGTGGGATTTTGCTGAAAACAAAATATAACATAACACAAAAAAACAACATTTCAGTGAATATTACATTTCTTTGACTATGAAATGCTCCCGGTTAATATTACATGGGATTTTATTCCGCCTTTTCCTCTGTTAAAAATACATTTTTCAGAATTTACCTTGATTGTAACGTACCTCATTGGCTGTGGTTTTGTTTGTTGGCCTAACTATAAAGGATCTGCTCATACCCTTGTGGGTTGGGAAGAATTAGGATTTATGAATTTATTTCCTCTGTTGTATTGTTTAAACAGCTTTGGTTTAGTTTTGATCCCTTCCTCTTGCCTTTGAGGCTGTTCCACGGTGTCAGCTGTTGACTGATAGTAAGAGAACTGCCTCACAGTGTGAATGAAAGAAAACTAGCGGTTGGTAAACACTGATAAGGGATAAATAGAAAGCGGTCAGGCAGAGATAGTTCTGTGGGAGCCCAGATTGTGTGCGGTCTGTTAAAATGAGATTCTGAGCCTGTCCTTTTTATTCTTCCCCCCCCCCCCCCCCCCCCTCCCCCCTCTCCCCTGTGCGCCGTTTGTCTGGAAAATCTCCAGTGACCCGGCTCGGCAGTCCCAGGCTGCAGTATTCTTTTCTTTTTTTCTTTTTTTTTTGTATTTGTTTTGTTTCCTAACAAGGGTCAAGTTGGCCAATAGACACGTCCCTGATGCTTATAGACAGCTGTCATGACTTCAAGTGCTCACAATAGTTACATTTTTACATGAATTCGGGGGAACTGCAGCGAGAGATGTGTTAGCAAAGGATTCTGAAAGCAGTTTTATTCGCTGTTGTTGTGTAATTTAGCTCCTTTAAGAGGTTGAGTAGGAGCAGCCTTTCTTATATTACCCATTACATATGAGTGTCATCATCAAGTCAAAGTGTATACATCACCATGCTATATTAATTACAGTCACATAATTAGACATTTACACTCTCTTCACTCTGGACCCTGAGGAATATAAATCTCATTTCTCAATTAGAATGACTCTAAATTACTGTTTCATTCAATTGTTTTTCGGAGCAGTCTGTCCCACCCATTGATTTTCTCTTGTGTTTTTTTTTTTTTTTGTTGCTTCTGGGGTGAATCTATCTTTTATGTGATTAAAAAGACCTTCAGAGGTCTTACCTTGAGGATCACCATGTGGTGTATTTACACAGAAAATAATTCAGCCCATTGTAGCCCGGCAGCTAATGAGATTGGTTGTTAAGTGAATGACACAAAGGCAAAAAAAAAAAGAAAAAAAAGAAAAAAGCTTAGCGTTTTTGGATGAATATCATTGTGTCCCTGCACACACACACACACACGCACACACACACACACACACACACACACACATACTCTCTCGGCAGAGGGACTCTGGACTACCCGGTACCCCACCTCGATGTCCTTCTGCTCCGTCTCCTCCCACGGTGTCACCATGAGATGCAAAACAAAGGCGAGAAGGGTCTCGGTAAGTCGAGCCGGCGCTTCTGCCCCGTCGGACATGTTGACACGGGGCGCGTTTGGATGCGGGAGACAAGTGATGCTGTTTGTGTCTGCGCGAGGCTGCGCTGCGCTGTGTGTGAGCCTCGGGGGCTCGGATGAGTAGAGCCATCGAAAAAGGAGGGGGGGGGGGGGGGGGGGTCGCTTCCCCTAGAAAAGACGATCAGCGCTTCTTCACCTTCTCCATCCGCCGCTGAAACTTTTATCTCCATCTCTCTCTCTCTCTCTCTCTCTCTCTCTCTCTCTCCGCGAAGCCACTTGAACTTCTTGATTGTGTGAAAACGGTGTTTTGTGTGCGCCTGCATTTGGTTAATGGTGTAAAAGGGTTACTGTTGTCGATCTTTGGCTAAAACGCTCGACTACGTGTTCTCCAAGGATTTATCTTTAAAGAAAAAGCAATGAAAGGCATAACAGAGAGAGAGAGAGAGAGAGAGAGAGAGAGAGAGAGAGAGGCACGACAGCACAAGAGAGGCTCTTGTTAAGCACATTGAACCGATGCCTGAGCTCCTCGGGATGCTCACTCCGAGAGTCGGTCGCTGTTGTTCCCGACACAAAAACATGCACATTGTGCGCACAGATACGTTGCACCTTCCCCTTTCTTTTTTTTTTTTTTAAATCTCGGCACTGGTAACAGACCTTTAAGTGCATTAGCTTATCATGCTCCGCTGTCGGGGCTGGAAACTGGGTTAAAGTCCATCGCGAATATTAAACCCTGGACTTAAGTCAAATTTACATTTTGTTAAAGATTACTCCTTTTATTGATGCATATAATCATATTCATGGACCATCTGCTGATTTGGCAAGCACGGATCAAACTCACAAAACAGCCCTGCTAACCTTTTAAGTACAAAATAGTCTGGCTTAACTCCGCTAGCCCAGAAGTGTGCAGCTTTCTGTGTGTGTGTGTGTGTGTGAGAGAGGGAGAGTGTGAGAGATATTATGGATATTGGATAATACTTAATTTAGATCCTCCCGGCTGCTCATGCCATATTCTATTTTATCGGGATCACTTTGGTGGCCGATCAGGGCTCGTGTTTGAACAACTGAGCAAATAACCACTCGTCTGACAATGAGCCGGAGCGATGTCTCGGTACCAGGAAAAACCCGATTGAAAGCCTCCAACGCGTCACGCGGCCTTCTGAGTTTTATGCCCGTCGCCCGTGGTTACCTGGATTTCACAGCGCTTCCCACCTGGTCTCGGGAAGAAAAAAAAAAGAGGCTCCGCCAGGGTGGGGCCTCGCAACTCTGAGGGCGCAAAAAAAAAAAAAAACGCCGCGGCGAGGCTCCTGCAGTTCATCCTGACAGCCGATGGCGGCGATGGCGGCGATGGCGGCGATGGTGGCGATGGCGGCGGCGAGGAGGAACATCACCACCGGGCGCCCTTGTCGCGTGGAATACTTATGTTCGACTCATTCCAAACAAAGCTTACGCAGATTGAGAATTCATATGCCAGAGGTAAATCCGAGTTAACACGGATTTATACTGGCACCAGTTAAAGGACTAGAGTTTGTAATCCAGGTGGCCGAGGGATTTCACCATACAGTGGCAAAAAATCACTTAAAACTCTCCCCAACATCCTAAGCCTCCGAGCTCAGTTAAGCAGACAGATTGTTCGGAATTGATGACGGCACAACTATATCAGAGCCGGACTCTCTGTTTGTCTTGCACATGCGTGTGCGTGTGTGTGTGTGTGTGTGTGTGTCTGCGTTTGTGTGCGCATATGTGAACGTGTCTGCTTCCTATATACACTCTCAATTAGCACTAAATGGGCTCTTCAGAACGAGACCTTGACAGATTGGTCCTCTTTTGCTTGCAACATGGTAGGGGAGAGGTGTATTGGGAATTCCGCCTTTCTATCTGCATTAACATCAGTAGCTTGAAGGGAAACGCAAGCAGCCTTCCTCTCAGAGGCCTCTGACTGATACGCAAAGTGATCAAAATGGCTCGAACATCCAAATGAGCTTTTGGAATGATCGCCTTATCCAGTACATCAAAGATAACGGAAGGAAGAACAAAGGTGCGCCTTGCTATATGTGCATGTGTTACAGCGTGTGTGTGTGTGCGTGTGCGCGCGTGGAGGACAGAGGAGCACAGATAGAGTGGACTTGTTTAATGACAGGAACAGCTGACTCATTTAGAGGGAGCAGTGAAAGGTAATTAACCCTGGGAAAACTACAGCTGCCGTGCGAGCTGTTCACTTCAGCGCAATCTGATTAGGAATCACGGCTCGAGTCCCTGACTCCTTTTCAGACGCTGTGTGTTCGAGGTAAACTTTTGCTTCTGGGCCCCCCCGGAGAGCCCCGTGGCACTGGAGTCCTGCCTTTTGTGACGGTGGGGGGGTAGGGGGGGGGGGGGTTGTGGTAAGGGTGGGGGAGGGAGGGAGGGAGGGAGAGAGGGGGGGGGGGGATTAGCTGGAACGGTTACTACGTTTCTCCAAATTGCAGACCACCTGGTAGCATTTATGCAACCTCCTCCATGAAAGGGCCTCCTTGGGCAGGAACAATGAGCAGGGATTACTCCGCTCATTGTTACACCGGGGCTGGAACTTCTTTCTCCCCAAACACCTGTCCCCCCTAAATTAGACAGGTTTGAAAAGAAACACGTTCATGACAGAATTCACAGAGTGGTTTGGCCGACTGGAGAGCTGCCAGCGGACGGGTTTCATTATTTCTATTATTATTATCCCATGCGCACGGTAATAATTCAATTTGCCCGGATATTTTTGGTGATGCCGATTGGATCGAATTCACAAACAAAAGCAGCACATCATCCGGGCGCCTTTCATGCGACTCGCGAACCAAAAAGCACCAGAAATTTGGTCAAAAAAACAGAAATTGGCTCTTTGATGCCCGGAAGAAACAAATCTGGACTCGGGCGCCTTTCTGCGTGTCTACCGTCTCCAGACGAACTCAATTTAGAGGGAGGGCTCCGAGGGTGACTTTGGAAAGCGATTACAAGATTCCTAAATCACCGCGGCGAAGGTGTCACCATCTGACTCTTTTATGGGACTCTTGCTAACTGCGTCCAATAACAAGTTTCCCCTGTAGTTATGCCATCGCAACAAATCATTGAAGCGATAGCGGCTAGCCAGGCTCCTAATTGTCTGTTAAGGATTCTGTGAGCTGTGTTCTTTTATTGAAGCATCTCTGTCTCGGAGAAGTGATAAGATGCCAATACGCTCCTCTATAAAAGTACTCTTTGGCAAAAGGCACAAACACTTTGCTTGGCCGTCGGGGGAGCTGTGAGGCTGTTATATCTGAAATCGCAGTTGACTTCAAGATTTTTGAATCCAGGAACCTCCATCAGACGGAGGATTGCTCCCGAAATTTGCCGGCAGAATCCTTTTTTATTCTACCGATTAAGCATTTTTTTATTCTTTCATTTGAAAGGTCATGTATTTGTAAAAAAAAAAAAAAGAAGAAGATATTTTTCATTTTTATAGAATTTTAGATTCTACTAAACAAACCCATCTTAATATTCAAGTATCAAACAAGGTTCATTTATAAAAGACTGTTCCCTTTATTTAATTGAATAAATATACATTTTTCCAGTAAAGACAGCTCGTTTTCTCTCGTTTCTCAAATTCACTAAGGGCTAATCGATAAATAAACATTGTGAAATGAATAAAAGAAGATTTTATGCCAAGTTTTGGAAATAAATTAGACATCCTAGACCTCTTTTGTCTCCTCCCCCCTCCCGAAATATATCTCAGCCATTATTCTAATGTCCAGCTGGTATTTAGGCGCGGGGCGGCGTCTGATGGCTCCCTGGCCACCTCGCAAAAAAAAAAAAAAGAGACAAAAAAAGGAAAAAGTTGTTTATCTAAATGCCCCCTGAACAGAAGTTGATTTTAATCTCCGAGCGGCGCTTCATTTTCTCACCGCGAGCCCATTTGCATCTCTATGGAAGAAGAATAAGGCCCCAATCCAATCGCTCTCCAATGCGCTCTGTGGTTCTACCTGCTTTCCACAGAAGGGGTGCGAGCAGCTCACCTTTAGTCCCCCCCCCCCCCCCCACAAATGATCCTATATCCTCAGACGTTCATTACAAGCACGTATGAAAGTTTGAAAAAAAAGAAAAAGAAAAGGAAAGGTGCTGCCTCCACGCCGTTTGCTCTTTATTATACACAAACAGAAAACACTTAGCGTGTAAAAATTAATGTGAAAATTATTCCCGGGGTAAACTATAAACACAGAAGTTACCCCGCACATTTACCCTTTTATTTTTTTTCCTCCTTCCCCTAGATCAGAGTGTAATTGCCAGTAATCAGGTCTGTTTGCTGCTGATAAAACCACTCTGAATGCGAGGAACCCTCTTTGTGTGATGACTCAATTATGCCAGAAGTGGCTCATCAAACCTGGCCCATCAGCTGCTTTAATAAATAAGGAGGAAAACTTGCTGCAGGCGCATTATAATTCCATTCATTCCATAATTAAATCCATTCCAGTTTTAACCCCTTCACTCAGTGTGCTTCTGGAAGAGGAAACAAAAACAAGGAGAGGAAGAGGGGGAGGAGGTGGGGGGGGGTGACCTTGCACAGAGCACCCATCCGCTCCCTGTAATTCACAATGATACTGTTGGGTAAAAGGTTAAGAGAAAGGAGGCTGGTGGAGGAAAAGGACGGGAATCAAGGAAGATGCGCCTCCTTTTATTTTTTCTTTATGTATGCATTGTTTGCACAAACCGCCTTGGACAGTAATTACATTAAAAGAGTAATCTAATCATAACAGTTGGTTGGTTGAGTGTGCAGCACTGACATTTTGAAATCTTATTTTGTGTAATCTCATTTCCCTCCATCATCTCGCCTGTACCCCTCTATCTAAAGGAAATGTAAATAATGCAATTAATTTTATGGTCTCCAGAAATCTTGCCCTGCGACTGTGGCCCCCGCATTATTGGTTCCAGGACGCGAGGTATCAGCCCCAGTGAGTTTTTTTTTTTAATTTTTTTTTTTTACTCCATCACAATAATGTCGGCGTTAATTACATGAGAGCGTCCCAAGTGCGCGGATAAGCTGGGAACAAGGGGACACAAAGACTCAAGGTCAGTGATGAATATCCACGGCAGCTGCACGGTATTAATAAGGCATTATATGAAAATAATAATAATAGCATCACTTATAACAACAGCAACAAAAAAAGAAAAAAAGGAAAAGGGTGCTTCGAGTGATGTCAGGAGGCTGTTTCACAGAGACTTCCTCTCAGCTCGCATCCAGCCGCTCTGATAATGGTGCGAGGCGATGGTTATTCATGACTGCCGGACTGGGAAGGTCCCTCTCTTTTCCTACCCCCCCCACCCTCCCCCCTCTGGGGTGGGAACGCCGGCAGATGGGGTTAGGGGGGAACGGGCTGGGCTCAAGGACAGCCAGCAGCCAGATTAACACATACAACATCTCGTGGACCCTCAGCATCAGGCCGCCTCCCTCCGTTCCCCCCTGAGAAATCTGCCCTAGACGCGAAGGACGAGGCTCTCTGGGAAGCTCTATTTGCTGTTGGACTCGTCGGGGCGTGTGTGTGCGTGTGTGTGTGTGTGTGTGTGTGTGTGTGTGATGAGGACGAGGGGAGGAGGGGGATAAATATGATTCAGCAGATGACGAACCAGCTCAAATAGTAGAGAGTCTTTTTTCATATGCTAATGAAGCACGAGTGAATAACCCTCACTCCCCCCCCCCCCCCCTCCTCTTCTTTTTTTTCCTCCCCACTTTTGTTTTTTCCCGGGGAAGCGCTCTGTGAGCTATAATTAAGAAGATGTTGATTTTTTTTCCTTCTTTTTTTTCTGCTCCAAAGCTAAGAGAAATAAATAATTCTATAATAAGATCTGTGAAGTGAAGAGGCTTAATGTACTCATTGTGTTCACCCTTGTTTTCCCTCTTGGATGTTTTGTATTAATTAGAAGCAGGCAATTTGATCTCTGCCAGGCAATCAATTTGCATCGCGTTTTCCTTATTCCATGTAAAGTATTTTACACCCTTTTCACATCCGTGTCTCCGGGTTACAAAAATGTAAACACCTTTTCATCAACTTGTATCCGGCCGGTGGGGTTTTTTTTTTTTTTGTGTGTTGCAGATAATGAATTACATGATCACCTTCTGAGAGACTACGAGTGGGAAAGCATCGACCGGCGGGCACAGTGCGCAGCTGCAATCTCACCCTACGGAGCGCTCGGAAAACTACAATCAAAGGTAAACGATCACATGGGGAAAAGAGGCGAAATGTGACCCACCACGTCAGTGGAGTGTCGCTGCTCCTTCGGACTCGTGTTGCTGACTCGGGTCCGGTTGTGTCATTTTTTTTTTGTTTTTGTACCCGATAAAACCTCCCTTTGAAAGGCGCGCTTTAAAGGTTGGAGGCATCGTCTACGAGGTCTTTAAAAGCACCGATAAGGTCAAATGCAGCAGCAGTTAAACCTTAAACGCACTCGCAGGCCGTATTTCTGTGGTGATCCCAGCGAACGATTGCTTTCTCTACAACGACTTTGTCAACAGTTTGCAACTACAGCAAAGTGTAAAGCCAGAGGAGCCCGAACGATGGCTGAGGAAACAACATTGAGATACAAACACGCATTGTTTTGGGGGGTTTTTTAGGCATGAAAATGAAAAACTGCACAAAAATCATTACTTCTCCGCAAAAAAACCCCCTTTATTCTTCTTTAGATCTGAATTTACACTCAATGAATAGGTCATTATACAAGTTATTGATATTATGATATTTAACAGTAACTGTTTATGATTCTATAGTGTTTCAAAACATTTATAACTTCCACTATAGAAACATATTTTAGTAATATAAGTGAAAATGTTATTCAATTTACACACTGTTTTCCTTTTATTGTCGCGGTAGGCGTTATTTGTTATAAATACAAAGGCTGAAAACAGGAGGCTAAAGTAAATTCTTCATTACGTTAATCTACACCAAATACAACAGTGTGTAAATAAAATCGCTTCGCCCAAAATAACTTTCATACCATGATTATTAAAGGGCCTTTTGTAAAAGGCCTCGTGGGTTATTGTGAGGTGAATATCAAATAGGAGCTCTCATTTGACCCTGAATGCGTCTATTTGTCCCGCTTCTGTAAAGACACAACGTCACGTGTCCGTCCACGCCGTTGCCATGACGGCACTTCCTGTCCCCCGTCTTCCCTTGTTTGTTGTCACTTCTCTCGTCACGGGGGGAGGTTCAAGTGCCGCAGCCCCTGCTTTTGTCAAAACAACGCCGCTGGGTTTACGTCATAATTATATTATTCAATTTGAAAGCAGCTCCAACCAATAACGTGTGTGAGATGAGGGACTGGACACAAAATATGTTGGGCACTGGTCGTAGTAGTTGTGTTTCATTTGGTTTGACCATAACGAGGGGTTTCCTTAAAATATATATGCAAATGTATATAAAAATGAAAGCATATATTACTATCATAAAATATACCTTAATAAATTCAGAGGGATAAAAGAAACACGTTGGTGTTTACTGATGAAATCAGATTAGAACATTTGCAGGAGAAACTTCTAAAATGTCAACAACCCCCCCGCCCCCCTAGCACCTTATTAATGAAGCCGCGTGAGTCAGTGGTGATATTTCGGTTTGCTGATAACATCATTTGAACTTTGATTAATGTCCGTGTCAATCTCAGGTTTCAGGACATAACAGCAACGTTTTGCCTCCAAAACAACAAATTCATAGAAAATGTTGAAAACCCGTCTGTGTGGAAAAAGTGTTGCAAACTAATGAGGCACATTGGGGCTTTTTTTTTTTTTTTACAGAATGTAATCTATAGTGTTTGGGAGTTGTTTGTCTCAATAGGCTGTCGTAATCAAAAGTAATGAACCTATTATGAGCAGGACCTCTGAGGGCCCGGCGTGGCATTAAGAGTGTGGCACATAAAAGGTTTATTAAAGGAAATTAAGGTCCATCACTGCCACACCTGCTCCCCTATTATAAATGTATGACAGGTCAGTGCCTTCAATCACAACAGCAAACGAGAGAGAGGAGTCATGTTTCCCATTACCAGGGAAAAGTAACAGCATATCCTGTGACTCACAGATTTCACTGGCCTGTGACCACTATACGCCACCATCAGCCTGGAATAATTATGTTTAATAGGTTTTATTTGGGACCCACAAGCAACAGCCAGCGAGAGTGGATGGATTTTAGCAACTATATCTGTCCAAACACACACACACACACACACACACGGAGGTGCTGTCTGCACTTTAATGTCATTATTTAGTGTCATTACATTCGTACTCACCTTTGAAACTTTTTTTTTTTTTTTTTTAAAGAGCTGGAGTTAATGTGTTTGCATATTGCTTGTGTTTTTAGGAGCTCTGTGTGATGTTGACTGAAAGCTCAAAAATAAACGAAACTCCATGAAGCCTCTATGAAGTAAATACAAATGAAACCCATTAAAATGTTTAGCGGCTCATGTGTCCGCTGCGTGTTTTCATTTCACAGATGGATTCCGAAGGTGAGGAGCGAACCCTGAGAACGTGTAACGGCAACACAGGTGAGAGCAGCTTTTAACCAAACACACACACACACACACACACACACACGCACGTTCCACTTATCGCCGTGGTTAAGGGGGATCGGTTCAACAATCCAACTTTACAACCATCAATTTCATGCATTATCTTACCGGTCTGAAGAGCTCTGCACCGCAGTTTCATTATTCAGAGGGGAATAACTTCATTAACATTGGAACACTGGCTCAAATTAGTTAAGGAGGGTTTATATATAGACATAGTTATATACACAGGGTGATTGAAAACCTCTGGACTGGATGTGTCACGACGCGAGTGTTCAGGGCCTCTGAGGCCCGCCTGGGGAGGGGGGGGGGGGGGGGGGCCCACTGGAAAAAGAAAAAATAAATAAATAAATGGATCGAGCCTTTTCGGACCACTTCTGTACCCGGCGGGGCATTGTGTAAAGACGACCCGGGGGTTAAAGGCGGCGCAGAGCGGCGCCGGCCCAGGTGGCATCATTCCCTTAAATCATTAGCCACAAAACAAACATTTACAGAGAATTGTAAAACTTTCATTAGCCAAATCGCTCCAAAGTACGGAGAGAGTCGGCCCGGCGCTTTGATGGAGAATCCGTCGACAGATGCTGCGCCGCTGTAGTGGAAGTGTAAACATGGTGTTTTATCTCTTCTTCTCTGGCTTTTGTGTCACAGGGCCGACCGACCGCATCGCCGAGGCTCACAGGTGAAACTTTACCACCAGAATTTTCTCCTCTTCATGCCGAAAAGGAGCCACTTTCTCTCCCAGATGAATAAATGTCACCTATTAAGACGTTTAACGGCCTTCTTTTTCCGTTGACCCCCCTCCCCCTCCTCCAGCCCGTACGGGTCCATGGCGAGGAAGAGGAGCGCCCAGGAAGGGGTGCAGGGCGCCCCCGTCAACAAGAGAAAGTCCCTGCTGATGAAGCCCCGCCACTACAGCCCCAGCGAGGCATGTGAAGAGGAGAGCGAGGACCTGGCACCGCCGCAGGACAAAGAGGAGCCGAGGAACACTGACACTCCAGCAGGTAAACAGATGTCCTGTTGTTTTGTCTGTTTTGATGAACAATTGACGCTGAATTTTAAAATCCCATCTGTTGCATTCATATTTGCCTCCCTCCGCCGCCGCCAGCCAGCCAGCCCGCCAGCAGCCAGCAGCCATTGTGCGGTGGAAGTGAAAGACGGCCCCGCATTAGTTGCGTCTCACGTCCACAAATTGAAGTTTTGACAGCTGATCTGCCGTGATATTTTTTTGGCGTGGCTTCGCCCTCTTTTGATGAGGCCAGATTTCAGAACCCTCTCATCTGTCCTTTTTTTTTTTTTTTTTCAAAAGCCAGTCCAGAAGCCATTGAATCCATAGAATGAACCGGTGAATGGGTGGGGGGGGGGGGTGCACCAGTTCACTTTGATTTAAATTAAACTTCCTCTGTTCGTTTAAACCAAATTAGCGCTGAACTTTCCCATTGTGAAGAGCAAATGAGGCGCCGGCGCCGCTTGGCGTGTGTGTTTTAATGTTTAACCGTTATTCTTTTTACTCAACCACAACAAAAAGAAGAAGAAGAACAACAAAAAAAAAACATTTAATCAACACCAGTTAAAACATTTTTCGTGCCGCTCCGCCTTTCAGCGAGCGAAATGTTTTCTTTTTTCCTAATGAATTGAATTTTGTGCATTTTGGCAACAATGTTTGAGGTGTACGTGTGCATTCTCACCCACTATAATCTGCACTGATTTGGTATATTTTTAACGATGTAACTAAGCAACAAACGTAATTGTCCCTTTCAAAAGCTTTTGTTAGGCCCTCTAACACAGTCTAATACATAATTAGGCATAATGTCTACAGCTCATTATAGTACACATGTGTGTAGTTAAATGGACCAGGAGAGTAGCTCACTGAATTGTGTGGATTCATTGGAAATGGAATGTATTTGTTTCCTCGGTTCATATTACGTTACAATTATCCAAGTCATTCACTGTGCATCATCAGCTTTTCCCTTTGTTGTGGATTCTGGATACCTTTTTTCTTTTCATCATCCCGAGTTGATTGACAGCTGTATATTTCCCTTATTTGAACCCGATATCCAGCATTAAGACAAAATGCCGCCAGAATAAACAGAGAGAGACTAAGAGTGTCAAACAGACACGCGTATTGATAAACAATGTCAGAACATATTTTGCTGTTATTGTCAGATTTGGGGGGCCATTTTCTGCTAAAAAAAAAAAAAAAAAAAAAAAAAGCAAAATTTGGACAAGCGGACTGGAGGCGGGAAGATTTTTCCTTTTTTTTTTTTTTTTTTGCTGCTTTGGGAAGCTGGTCGTATCTGCATTTTAACAAAAAGGGAGAGAAATAAGCCTCTCGTTTGGTCGAGCCACACTGCGTTCAACTCCAGCCAACTGCAGGCCTGCTGCAGAGTGCTGGTAATGGCTGTTCTGGAGTACAAACTGTTCACCTGTTCCAACACACAAACCACCGCGGGGATCCAAGTTTTTTTTTTCCTCCGTCTCTTTCCTTTTTTTTTTTTCACCGCACTTCTGCGTCTCTGCGCTAGTTTGTGTGTGTGTGTGTGTGTGTGTGTGCGTGTCGGGGCGTTGAGTCCATCTGGATGAAAAACAAAACCCTCGTTGCTCGACTCGTAAAATGTAAATACGCGTAACTGGCTTTCATTTTGAACAGGAATTGTCTTTATGTACACCTCTTTTTTTAAATATTCTTTCAACGGGGGGGGGGGGGGGGGGGGGCAACCGATGTCCCAGAAGGCATCGAGTCATCAACTCCCACTGCATTCATGAAAAAAAAGAATAGTTTGTCTTTTTATCACCAGGCCTACACGATTTGTTAAAGCTCTTTTGGAGAGGATTAAGTTGTCGTGCTTCTCCCACTAATAATAATAATAATAATAATGCCTCTGTATCATCTGATTTCCCACAATCCATCAATCCATCCATCTTCCCAATCTATCGAATATCTGCTGTCGGGCCACTTAAGAGGATCTGGATTCACTGTCCTGCACCCAAAGTGAAAAAAAAAACCCAAAGAGCCTTAATCGAGCATAAGTTTCAATGCTTTTGGAGGATCATGGGAGATTTTGTCGAATCAATCCAGATGATAGCTTCCCATTGTTAATCACTGACCGTGACTTAACGTAATCAGTGGTGTTGATAAAGTGTTGTTTCAGATGCACTTAGCGTCCCCCTAAACCCTCTTTGTCCGGTTTTTACATTCGCACAGATTTCTGGATTTATGCTAAAAAGCGAAAGGTCAGAGGCAAATTATATTATTGAGAGCACTCAGTCAAATAAGCTGGAGAGAAGAGATTATATGAAATTACTAATTAGTGAGACATTTAAGAAGAAATGCATTTGTATTTCATTAATCTGCAATAATGCTGCTAAATGTATCGCATGCATGGTTCCTTAAAAGCTCAAAAGTCAGGAATGGAAGGATTTCTCATAGTTCATATTATAAGCTGTAATTTTCTTCAATTCAACTCATGTACTAATTATTTTCTTTATTTTAATGATCTGTCATGGGTTTTAAATCATTGCCAAATCTAACTGAGAAAGATGCCCACTTCCTGTAGCTACTAGTTATATCTGTAGTCTATAAA
The DNA here is from genome assembly GCF_949316345.1 of Pungitius pungitius. Lineage (NCBI taxonomy): Eukaryota > Metazoa > Chordata > Actinopteri > Perciformes > Gasterosteidae > Pungitius > Pungitius pungitius. Next base: position 3,365,753 of record NC_084914.1, read on the forward strand.
AATGTTTTTTTTTGCAAACTAAAGTTACATTGACTCTTAAGTACCTTGAAAATCCCGATTTTCATTTCATATTAAAGCTGCAGGTTTTTCAAAGCTTCTCATCACAATTTTCTTAAGTCAAATTAGAGATATTGATTCCGGTGAAATGATCCGATCACGTGTATTTATCCGTGAATTTTGCATCACCCGGCAACGGCGCACTTTGCTGCTGGGCCTCCGTTGTTGAAGCAGAAATCCTTGTCGGCTTCTGAGGTGTAAAGTTGGCTTCTCCTGAACCGAATTCCGCCGCTCAGACAGCAGCCGCTGACAAGAGATTTCTCGATTTTATCTCCCAGTTTCCCGCGTCTGTGTTTTCAGGAATCCTCTTCCTCTTCATCCTCTTCACTTTCCTGCTCCACATCTCTAGAAACAACAATTATGGGTTTTGAGAATCTGTTTTCTCGCGCAGCACTTAAAACTACGCATGCTTAATGAAAATAAACCTGATGTTCCCTGTCCAGTGCCTCCTTAAATCCAAATGTAATCTTGTCCTAAATCTACATTGGGTTGTTGACTCCAAATCGGCGACCCAAGAAACCAATTGTGTTTCTCATCTGCAGGTTTCATGTTCAACTTGCAGACAGAAGGGTCACACGTGTTTTCCTCTAAATATACTTGAGGAATTGCTTGGAAACCTCTTACAACCTTATGATTATTCCACTGCAACATGTGTTCTTTTTTAAATCCTCTCGGTTTATTTAAAACAACATGTTTTTCTCAATGTGACATTTTTCTAGAAAAGTAACACAGGATCTTAAAACCTTCAAAGGATTTAGAGAAGATTATCGTGGAGACACAGTTCTTGTCGAGTGTGAGGCCACAAAACAACACGTTTGGACCCATGAAATGATGAATAAATACAAACCTTGTTGTTTCAGACGGGAGCCTGTGTGCAATCAATGGAGCCGCCTACAGAAACGGCTACAAGTCCAGCGACTCCGTGGGATGGTCGGAGGTCACATCCGACGCGGCCGAGCCTCCGATGGACGACGGCGACGAGGAGGAGGAGGAGCTGCTCAGCGACGAAAGGGAGGAGCAGGGGCCGGACGCGGCGAGCGGCGCCTCGGCGTCGCCGCGCAGCCCGTACCGAGGCGCCGGGGAGGCCGCGTGGGAGCCGCTGCACCTGCCCGCCGACTTGGACGGCTCCCGCTGCAGCCCCGCCCCCCCCGCCGCCGCCGGCGGCGCCTCAGAGGACCTCTCGAGCAGGAGCGGCCGCGTGAAGGCGGAGCCCCGCTCTCACCCGGGCGGCGTCCTCCTGAGGTGCGGGCCGCCGGCCGCGGAGGAGGACAGCGAGGGGGAGGCGGAGGCCGAGGGGCGCCCCCAGCTGGACGGGTGGGCCCTGGGCCTCCACGACAGGGGCCTGGACAGCATGGGCCGGGGGAGGGTGAACTTCAGCCTGCTGGAGCAGGCCATCGCTCTGCAGACGGAGCAGAGGCAGGTGCTGCACCACGCCTACAGGGAGATGGACCGCTTCCTCATGGAGCAGATGAGCAACGAGAGGAGGCACCACAGGATGATGGACATGGACGGCAGACTCAGCTACCACGGAGGGGGAAAAGGTAACGGCGCGGCACGGTGGGGGGGGGGGCGGGGGGGAACCATTCCGGTTCCGGAGGAGTCAGACGGAGCACTTGTGATTTGGATGATTGGGCGCTCAGAAAAACAAAACAAAAAACGCTAAAAGGAATAAAAGAAGCAAATGAAAGGGAGCGGAAATCAGAGGGAGGAAATCCTCTTAAGTACTAAAACATTTTGGCAACAAGTGAAGTAATAAATAAACAGACCAAAATAAAGAAGAATACAATTTTCCGATTGGAATTGCGACTACTTAGAATATTGGATTTTGATAGGAATCAACTGGATATTTAACCATGACCATAAGTCTTAAATCCTCCTAAAGTACCTCTTATGTTTCCCTCTGATTCTTAAAATCACTGCAGCTAAATGTGTAATCCCAGATGTAATCTTTCGATGGATGGGCATTAAGAAGTGAATGTTGAACTGCAGCCTTAACTAAAACGGCAGATTAATAGATGCATTTTGTGAGTGAAAAAAAAAAAAAGTGTGCTTTGCATGATGTTTCAATCTGTTGACATACGAAGTGCATCATGTGTCCCTGTCACTTGTTTCTACAGATCTTGAAAGAACGCACCTAAAAAGACGGGAGTGATTTCGCTACATTTCCACTCATCGTCGAAATCTTTTGTCCGCAGATTCCCCCCGCACAGACAAAAAGGACATAAAGTGTCCGACCCCTGGCTGCGATGGCACCGGTCATGTGACCGGCCTGTACCCGCACCACCGCAGCTTGTCCGGGTGTCCTCACAAAGTCAGAGTCCCCCCGGAGAGTAAGTCCCACAAGTGATGACTCAGTCAATCGGTCCCAGTCATGAAAATCCTCTTCACTGAGAGACCTGCTTGTACATTTAGTTCCATTCAAAAGATGTGAACGAAACTTTTAAAATACATTTAGGATTAAGGATTTCTTTTTTTCCCTCTTACTCTTAATGCGCTGTAATGTGTGAATATTGAATTTTCTTTTGCCTACCCCTCGCATTGCCGATTGTCAAGTCATTTCAATATAACTCAACAAACATTCAACATTAAACAAGCAATGTTACAAAAGGAACAGAAAAAGTAATTAACTTTTCCAAAAAAAAAGCGCGTGCTCTTAAACCGGAGGCCGTATTTGCAAATCAAAGGGCCAACGCGGCATTCAAAAATAAATAGACAACTCCGGCTAACTAATTGGAGAACGTGTGGAGAAAAGAAGTTCCTGAGGATACAGAGCGGACCTTTAACGACGCGTTTGTTTTGAAGAATATAATCGGCCGCCTTGTTGCGCTCCTCTTTGCACTAAGCTATTTACATTTCAGCCACGTTACAGCGTCCCTCACAAAGCCTTTCGTCCCCCCCCCCCCCCCCCCTCCCGTTTCTGTAGGATCTGTACTCCATAGACTCTAATGTACCATCCATTTACATAAATCCTCACTTAAAAGCCCAAATGCTGCGTATATATATTGTATATTTGTATTCAGCATGGCGTAATCTCCCCCCCCCAGCTTGATTATGTCTTCCACCCCAAATGTCTTTTTCTTATCTCTCTGTCCTCGCCCCCCCCCCCCCCACTCCCCCCACCCCCCTTCAGTCCTGGCCATGCACGAGAACGTCCTCAAGTGCCCCACACCCGGCTGCACAGGAAGGGGCCATGTCAACAGCAACCGTAGCACCCACCGGAGGTACGATCCGCAGCGGAAAGCCATTAGAGAACCTGTTCACGGGCGAGTCGCGGTATTAGGCTAATGTGTTTGATTTACCCCCCCCACCCCCCATTACCACAGTCTCTCAGGCTGCCCCATCGCCGCCGCCGTGAAAATCTCCAAGCCCCAGGAGGAGAGCCCGAAATGCAGACAAACGCCTGACTGCTCACCCAGGTACGCCGCCAGGTGGTGATCACGTGCAACGCCGGGTAAAAGCCCAAACTGAGGTTCCGCGAAAAAAAAGTGGATCAACACAATTATTGTTGTGTGTATGTGTGTGTGTGTGTGTGGGGTGTTGGTTTTTTTTTTTCATTCACTGATCCCAGCAGAACGTCTATTTTGAGCTTTCCAAGCAGACATAAGCAACGGTTGCTGGTGCTGTGAGTTCCCCTCTATTAGAGATGATAAAAGAGCAGAACTCTTTGTTCCCTGTGGATATATCATGGGCAGCGTGCCCACTCCTACTATATTAATTAGTCTGGCAACCTGGCCCGTGGATCTACAACACACATCAGATCCCAGACTATGTACAAAAGCACTGGCACCCCCCGATTGGTTCAAAACAACGTCTTTACTCAACTGCTAATACGAGCTTATTGGGCCCACTTGTGATTTCACAACAAAATGAAGTCTCTACCCCCCCCCCCACCCTTCCCTCTCCCAATTTGTCTCCTGGCAGAGCCATCGGCTTGATGAAGAAGTTTGAGATGAACCAGTTGAACTACCGGCTCTCTCATCCAGTAGCGGCCCTGAAGACGAGCCTCACAAAGGACATGGACAAGTACAGCCGGATCCGCTTCGACTACGCCAGCTTCGACGCCCAGGTCTTCGGCAAACAGCCTCTGATGGGCACCAACCAGGACCAGGAGATGACACATTACCCCGACTGTGAGTGAAGATTTGAATAGACGTTTTCTGTCACATGTTTGATGCCTGGAGCCTCCCCCCCCGGGTTTCCACGTTAGCGATCGACCTGCGGCGTGACCTCCTCGCCTGACCATGACACTCATGACTAATCATTCGTCCCCCAGCGCCTCAGCGGTACCACGCCTTTCTCGGCGCCCCAGGCGGCGGCGGCTTGCCCGCCTCGGGTCAGCGCAGCCCGCCGAGTCACTTCAGGAAAGAAGACGGCCTCCAGGCCGCCGCCGCCACCGCCGCCATCCTCAACCTCTCCACCCGCTACCGGAAGAGCATGGAGGCCGTCGCCGGCCGGCCCCTGGCAACCTCCACAAAGGTAGTCCAACGAGTCCGCCGGGGGAAGGCATTTAATGTGGTCATTTTAAAGGAAGTCTGATTTGTGTGTGTGTGTGTGTGTGTGTGTGGGGGGGGGGCCGGGGGGGGGAGGAAGCATCAAAAGGCAGGACTTGGCGCCGGGAGCTCGGGCAGAAGCACAAGGAGTTTTGTCCCTCGTATAAAGCTTCAATGTACACAAGTGAATACTTTTATAATCACATCAAAGAGGGGAAAACCAGTCAGCCGTCTTTACCAATTACGCCGTTTGTCCATTTATAATTTTTTTTGTAATAAAACCCATGTGGTACTGCGTTTAGTTTTGACATCAGCTGGCGCGTGAAAACCCCCGAAACCGTTTGTCTGAAGCGGCCTCTTCGCCCGCTGCAGATGGCGGCGGATATTCCCGCTCGACGCCGTGATCCAGGACAGGCCGCGTGTCTGCACCAGATAGCATTCAAAAGCATTGTTTGGTTTCGGTTTTTTTTTTCCTTAAAAAAAGGCGGATTAAGCGCGAATCAGCCAAAGGAGTCGTCGTGGTCGTCGTCTGAGAAGTTAAAAATCCTCCTGGAAGTGTCCAAAATCTCTTCTGCTGTCGCTAAATCTCCAAAGCGAGCCGTGGCGTTCTCGGTGATTAATACCCCCCCCCCACCACCCTCCCCCCGGCGCCTTCTCGCGGGTTGCATCCATGGATGATTCAAGGTTTCCACACCTACACCAGCACACAGATTCTTGGTCTCCCAGCTTGTTGAGCTGAGAACGTGGCCCGGTACCAGGTACCAGCCCACTGAATGAATAAAACAGCGTTGCTAAGTTAATCATCTGTTCTCATTTGCAGCTTCGTTGTCTTGGAGAGACGCACAAAATAAAGAACAGCTTTCAAGTCTGGAAAAAAAAAGAAAAAAAAAAGAAAAAGAAGAGGGGCCCCCATTTAGAGTCTTATTATGTCGTCGGGTAACTTATCTGCATATGTATGTTATGGGTTGAGATGTAACGCGCACAAAGAGCAGCCTCTGGAGTGTGAACGCAGGCTGGATTTCACTTATTTCAAAAATGCGACGCGCTTCTAAAACCGGCGGAAGAAAAAGAGATGAATCCAGAGTTTACATTTTTAGTTCTTAATAAATCCTGAAGGCTCCGGCACACGCGCGGCGCTTATTTTTTGATGACGTGCACACATCGTCAACTGGACGGATGATTTGAGTGGACAGCAGAGTCCCACGTTCATGCAAATCATCCCCTTTAATTAATTTGAAAAGCTCACCCCACCCCCCCACCCCCCGCCTTTTGTTGCAAAGTAAAATAAATAATGATGTATAGGCTTTAATGGAACATACGCGTTGAATAATTGGTTTTGTTTATGGAAACGGATTTCCACATTTAACGAGGCAAAACTTTTAATACCGCGGAAACGGCCATAAGTCATCGCAGCGCTTCAGCAGGAAAAAGAAAAAAAACACGACAAACACATCTGTCAGGAGGGAAACTTATGCCACATTAAGCCTTTTTAATTTTTGCTGTAATAATGATGACCTAAAACCAACAAACCTCCCCCACCCCCTGTTCCACCCCCCCCCCCCCCCCAGCTGCCATCATGGTTGTGTGTCCTAGAAAACCGATGACACAGCTGTCACAGAAAAAAAAAAAAAACTACACACCAGTGATTATTTTTTTTTTGTGTTCAGCAGAATTAACGCTGGCTTAGTTCGGTACTTTGTCTGGTGTGAGATAACCCCTGTATGTATTATGATGTATTATTTAAACACGCTTGTTTGTCTCGAGTCACTTTTAAATGTTCGCCGTAAATTTACGCTCCCTTTCAGTGTAATTAGAAAAAAATCGCCTCTATCTTTCACACCCTGATTCATTTGTTTTTTTCCCGCCCTGCCCTCTGCCCCCCCGATGGTGTTCATCCCCTGTACAACGTCTGCCCCCCCCCCCCCCCCCTCCCTCAGGACGCCGCGCCCATAGAGGTGGACGAAAACGGCACCCTGGACCTGAGCATGAAGAAGAGCAAGGACAGCGGCAAAGCCCCCCTGGACGACTCGCCGTCCCTCGCCGCCGAGGCCGCCAAGGCAGGCGGCGTGCTCGTGGGCCCCGCCTTCTACCAGCCGCTGTGCGAGAGGGACGGCTGGGACGGCCCCCTCCCTCTCCACTTCAGCAAAGCTCACGCGGCGCCGGACGCAGAGGTACCGACGCACGCTCGACTCAACCACAGAGTTCTTTTGTTTTTTTTTACAGGAATTTACCGTTATTTTTACCATTTACTTTAAAAACAAGAATATCAAAAGCAACAAGAATCTTTTCCCGTCAGATCATTGAATATATAAATCATTTTCGACATTTACACTGGTCTCCACATTCAGGTACCTGAACCAATCTATATTTATTCAACATTTTCTTTACTTCACATCTTTTGGTTATGAAAAGAAATAAGCACATGTGACCTGCTTTTAGACATCATCGCAAACATCTGGTGACTGTGGAGAAAAACTCCAAACGTCAGGTCCATACCTCATAAACACTGGGCGGATTAGGGCGGCCTTTAAATGGATGTATGGTTTACTAGAGTGTAAGCATCCTGAAGCATAATCGCTCCCTTGCCCCCCCCCCCCCTTGGGGCCTTGTGTTCTAAGAGTATTACACACTGCTTTTCATTAATTATTCACTTTTAGGTCATTGTCGATCAGGTCACTTTTAACATCTCAGACACTAAAGGCCGCATTTTCTTTTTCTTTTTCATTTTTTGTCTCCCTTTTTCCTCCCCTTTTTTTTTCCTCTGCCTGGCCAGGAGGATTACGACCACATGTCTGTTCTGGAGGAGCAACACTATCAAGTGGACGGCAGCGTGATGAGCCCCAAAGCCAAGCTGCTGCTACGGGACGCAAAGAAAGAGCTTCTGAGGTGCGTCGCGTCGCACGGCCTGAACCGCTCTGCCCGGCGCCGCTTTTCCTGGCTGGCAGATGGTCGGCCTTTAACGACGCGCCGTAACTCAGCGCCGAGTGGGCCGCCGCCGCGGCGTGTGCAGAAATATGTGTGTTTGAAAGGGGGGGTGTCCTCCCCTGGTGTGACAAAAAAAGAAAAAAAAAGAAAGTAGGATCCTGTAGTTTTCAGTGACGCCGTTAATTCTTCTACTAAACCTCTACTACACTGTTTGAGGCCCTCGAGTAAATAACGTGTGTTTTACACTTTGTGTTCCCCTGCAGCTGTCCCACCCCGGGCTGTGACGGCAGCGGCCACGTGACGGGCAATTATGCATCACATCGGAGGTACCCACCCCCCCCCCCTCCCCCCCCCAAAAAATATAATAATGATGTCCTCGTTAGCAGCTGATTTAAAGACAATGGAAACAAGGCTCATTGTTTGATTACGCCTGCAGAGTTTAGACGCCAAACCGGGTGTCACTTTCTCAAAAACATGCTGACGTGAGAAGAGAGCGGGAGGTGGACTTGTGTTCTCCAAAAAAGCTTTTGCATGAGAATGCTTTGGAGACATTGTATTAAGATGATTTAATTCAGCTGTGATCAAAGAGTGCATTAAAGTTGACTGTTAGCTCTTTATCCTCTGCAGTGTGTCTGGATGTCCCCTGGCTGACAAAACACTCAAATCGCTGATGGCAGCCAACTCTCAGGAACTAAAGTACGTGTTATTGTGACTAAAGGCTTTTGCACGTTAAACCAGGCAGCTTTTTTAAAAATTTTTAGGAGGAGGCAAGAGGGGGGGGGGGTCAGCTTGGGTCAATGCTTTCCTTTTCCTTTACTTTTCCCCCTGCTACTTGCACACTGAGCATAATTTAGATGTACTCCGCATGGAGCGCGCTGGCTGCTCGCTGTTTAAAAAAAAAAAAAAAAAGCAACCTGGTGTCTCTTGCGTCTCTCAACCTTGCAGGTGCCCAACACCTGGCTGTGATGGATCGGGACACGTGACTGGGAACTACGCCTCGCACAGAAGGTAGCCCGAGAAAAGCCCGCCGTCCACCGAGCATGAAACGCATTTAGTCAGATGCATGACATTCAGGCAGATGGTGAAAGTCTCACTTTGTGCCGCGAAACATGCTGCACTTCCCCCCCCCAAAAGTCTTGTTTTGATTGATTGTTTTCTGGCTGCCTGCTTCTCCAGCGTTTAGACGTTTATTTGTGTACAGATTTATACATTTACAGGACCTCGTAGCGGCCTGCAGCTACTTTTTTTTTTTTAAACTCTCAAATAGATTTCCCATGTTAACCCCTACTGTCGCCGATCATTTTTAGCTTGTCAGGATGTCCACGAGCCAGAAAGGGAGGTTTGAAGCTCACACCAGACAAGGATGACAAAGATGAGCAAGAGCTTAAGTAAGAGATTTTTTTTCCCCTCATCCCATGCTGTCATTTTTTTTTTTTTGTTTAAATACATAAATAGATAATAAAAAAAAACATTTGGGAAATGCGTCATGCCTTTGTGCCCGGGGCATTATACCTGGAGGCCATTAAGTTAAACAAAGAAAATAATACTTCTCCTGTCGAAACATTAGTGAATTATTTTCTGAGGATTAACAGCGTGTTTTTGTGGGATTTTTTTTTCAGGGTTTTGTATTTTTCCCATTTTCTGAATAGACTATCTGGCTTATTACTCTGCACTGAGTGCTTTCTTCATAATTATAGAATATTAAGAAAACGTTGAATTGCCTGCTTTGATGGCATTGCACTCGCTCGCAGCTTAATCATTGTCTGTGAAAGTGTTATTAGAAAAAAAAAAAAAATAATGTAATTGATTTGCAGTTTAAATCCAAAGTCAGATATATGAGCTTTTGTTTACTTATACATCTGGACACTGATTTTTTTTTTTTCTTTTTAATTACTAATGCAAGGGCATGAGCTTAGGAATTAGACTGGAATAGATCTCATACACATTAAGAGAGAAAGGGAGAGAAAGGGGGAGGGTTGCAAATGTCCCTAGATTATTGTAAACAGCGGGCCATATGGCACGCCTCCATTGTCCCGATGCCTTGCATCGAGCTGCCTACCTGTAGTAGATGTAAGTAATGGCGCCCGTGTTGTTTTGTCCTCTAAGTGCTGTCGAGTAACGAAATGCTGAAACGGGGCTTTTTGCGGCAGCACTCTAAAGCATGCGTGCCATTTGTATCATCTCAGGTGACCTTTCACCTTTATCAATAAGGGAAAGGGTTCACCACCTCCAAATTACATTCTTTCGCATGAGGGGATACGTGACAATTATCTGTAATTCATGTCACTCCATTACTGACCTGCAGGGAGAAAAAAAAAAAAAAAAAACAGGCCTGGAAATGCAACTGACAAACTCTTAATGATATTCAGCGTGACTCTTGCTTTTGTTTTCGAGTGCAAACATCAGCGACCTCGGAACACAGCGTCCGTTTCCAACTCAAGTTTCAGTGGATTAGCAACTTTAAGCTAATGCGATTATTTTTAGGGACTTTAATCAGCGTTTGACTGGATTAATCAACTTAATGGTTAACAAATCTTCCGGTCTAGTTGTCGAGAAAAAAACAACGGAGGTTTCAGTTTGATCTAATGACGCGTTTGTTTGCCTTTGCTTAGTGAAAACGTTACTGAGTGCAGGTCGGTCACATTTCTTACCCCCCCCCCCTCCCCCCCACCCCCCCACCCCAGAGTCAGCGGCATTTACAACGTGTTCGTGTCTCTCTGCTAGGTGTCCGGTGATGGGATGCGACGGACAGGGCCACACGTCGGGAAAATACACGTCCCATCGCAGCGCCGGCAGCTGCCCGCTGGCGGCCCGGAGGCAGAAGGAGTCGTCCGTCGGCGGGCTGCCCTTCGCCTGGAAGGCCAACAAACAGGAGCTGCCCCACTGCCCCCTCCCCGGCTGCAACGGCCTCGGACACGCCAACAACGTGTTTGCCACTCACAGAAGGTGAGGTCCCTGCCACCTCCTCCTTTTTTTCCCCTGACAATGTAGCGTTCTCGTCCCTCATCATCACCGTCTCCTCTCTTTCTCTCTCTCTCTGTGACCCCCCCACGCAGCCTGTCGGGGTGCCCGCTGAACGCACAGAGCATCAAGAAGAAGCACTCGGAGGAAGAGATGATGACCATCAAGCTGAAGACCAGCAGCGGTGAGCCTGCCTGCTTTGACGCGTTTAGCCGCGTTTAGCCACGTTTAGCCGCCCTTTGCCAGGTTTTGCCACGTTTAGCCGCGTTTAGCCACGTTTTGCCGCCCTTTGCCAGGTTTTGCCACGTTTAGCCACGTTTAGCCACGTTTTGCCGCGTTTAGCCACGTTTTGCCACGCCTTGCCGCGTTTAGTCGCGTTTAGCCACGTTTTGCCGCCCTTTGCCAGGTTTAGCCAGGTTTAGCCACGTTTAGCCACGTTTAGCCACGTTTAGCCGCGTTTAGCCACGTTTTGCCGCGCTTTTCCACGTTTAGCCGCGTTTAGCCACGTTTTGCCGCGCTTTTCCACGTTTAGCCGCGTTTAGCCACGTTTTGCCACGTTTTGCCACGTTTAGCCGCGTTTTGAGCAGGATTCATTGGACGTTATGCTCCCTCCCGCCCAGGTGTCGAAAACAAGGAAGATATTCAACATTTGGACCATGAAATTCAGGAGCTGAATGAATCCAACATGAAAATAGAAGCGGACATGATGCAGCTTCAAACGCAGGTAAATATCTCCTCTGACGAGTTTCACTTTGCAAAAAAAAGACGTCTTCGCTCGCCGCCATGTGAAAGAATGACTTATATCGTCTCCCGGCGGCTTTGGTTTTTTTGTACCCGAAAGCAGATCTCGTCTATGGAATGCAACCTGCGGACGATCGAAGAGGAGAACAAGATGATCGAGCAGCACAACGACAGCCTCCTGAAGGAGCTCGCACGCCTTAGCCAAGCGCTCATCAACAGCCTGACGGACATCCAGCTGCCTCAAATGGTACGTCACCTCTCACCCCGTCCCGGACCAAATATCCCCCTTTTCTGCAAATCGTCCTCCTCTGCTGTGCTGTTTTCACTAATACTCAAACATGTTTTGTTTCTCCCCCCCACACCCCCCCCCCCCTGCAGGGACCCATCAGCGAGCATAATTTTGAAGCCTATGTGAACACGTTAACTGATATGTACAACAACTCGGAGCACGAATACTCTCCGGAGTGCAAGGCCCTCCTGGATAACATCAAGCAGGCCATTAAGGGCATCCATGTTTGAGCTGCGGTTCCTTTGACTCGGGGTAATGGCACTAGATGGCTCTATTTTCCCGGAGTGAGCGTAGGCTCGGCTGCATGTACAAGGCGAGGCTTCTGGAAAATGCGTCTCCCAGTGAGCGCACTGCACTGAGAAGAATGACCAGCCGGATTTGTAATGCTTTCACTGTTTCTGCGTTCACTTGATATGTTTATCTTGGTGAGATTTTTACCCCTCTTGCACTTAATTATTTTGTATGGTTTGCTTGATTTTAATCTGTATCTGTTCATGTCATTCTTATATTATCACTATTTATTATTATTATTATATCTGTTCATCAGTGTATTTATTTCCTTGATTTTATTTATTTCTTGAATTGTAAATGCTTCATAATTAAGGAATCTGTTTGACTTTCTGCACATTGTAAATTTGCATAGAAGCACATTCCAATTTCATGGCATACTTTCGCCATCTAGTGTTGAAAAACGTATATTATTATTATTATTATTAAAGCATAAGTTGGATCTCCCTTCAAAGTAAAAAAAACTACCAAAACGACTAAGAATCAATATTTTTAAGCATTGCTTTTGCTTTCTTTATTGGAAACTGAATGTATGGTGAGACAAAGTGAACACTGAGATGAAAAAAAAAATGCAATGCAACTGTACTGTACCTTTTCCTTCTTAACCCAATAACAACAGAATGCAACCAGGAAGTGACACTGAGCAAAAAAAAGCAACATCATTCGGTGAACTGAATGTCCAGATTCTGCTTTGCGTAGAAGGAGAGTGCGACACAAATCAAAAATCCACTTTGTCGAGATGTCTTTTTTTAAAATATAGATATTAAACTGCCTTCTGTGCACACACTTTGAAGTGTGCATATAGTATGTGCCTAAATGTATATGAATCCATAAAAGTATACGAGTACTATGTTTTGTGGTAGGACAGTATTATGTGGATGGTGTCTAATTTATTATACAGTACAATTATTTTCATAGGAGGAAACGTTCCTGGTGACTGTTTAAACGCCGTCGTCTCAGTAGCCGTAATCTCAGAGGCCGGTTTTGGAAAAATCACAAGTGAGATTGAAAAATCTGGTGTTTATTTGACCTTTTGCTAGCACGGTGAGAGGGGAAATGAAATAAAAGAGTAGAATAGAAATATCAGCAACATCCATTCCCGTTTTATCTTAAACTGCTTACGAGCCTTAAGATCCCAACCCGTCGCACAGTTTGAGTTTTATTGAAACGCTTGGGGCAGATTTGAAGAGTAGCTTTTTAAAAAAAAAAAAAAAAAAGAGCTGTCCGCCACCACAACTTGCATTTTGGTTTCAATCATTTAAAAGAAAAAAGGAAAAAGTAACGACAACGTAGACAAATGGTAGTTGTTGGCATCAATTGCACTTTTGTATCTAATTATTTTGTATTTTTAGTTCAACGTACAGCCGTTAACTGACAAAAGAGGGAAACGTGACGCTGTTGCAGCATCACTGGTCCATACAGTGTGAGTCTCATTAAGTTAATCCCACAGGACAAAACATTTGAGCAATACATTTTTCATTTTTGCAAAAATAAGTCAGACAATTTGTAGAGAAAAAGACGTAACAGCAAAACAGCCAAATTACAGAAAATGAGATCCCGTTTTTAATCCAAAAACTCAATGATTTAAAGAATTTTGAACTTGAAAAAAGATGGAATCAAACTCTTTAAACCTAGCAATCCTTTATTTATTTAATATATTTAATTCGTATACCACACATTGTTTGCTCAGGAAGTTTTGTGAATAATAATTATTTTTCCCGTTAGTATTTGATGTTTTGTAATGTGAAATGCTTTTTTTTGTGGAACAATATTAGTATGATATGAAATTGTATTGTATTTTCTTTTCTTTTAAATTAAATTAAATTAAATTAAATTAAACTAAACGGTAATGCTTTTTTTCAGTTGAAGTAGTTTGTAAATTGAAAACTTCCTATTACTTTTACTATTTCATAATAAACAGATATGCGCTGTGTTGTACAGTTTGTGTATGGTAGAAATAAACTTTTCAAATGGTCGTGTGGTTCCTCAAAGCTCTCCAAGTCCAAAGTGATGTCTGACATTTTCTTATGCATCGGCACCGCCGTGTGGTGATTACTCGATACTACAAATACTACTACTACTACTACTACAACTACAAGATGCAAACAACTACTTTAAAATACAAGGATTAAGATGCTGATGATGTATCCGTAACAACCCCGTGCAGGTCATCCCCCTTCCGCCTCACCTTCCCCTACACCGCGCCAAAAACACCCCAAAAAAATCAAAGCACGCACTACAATCACTAGTTTGTTCAATGTAAAGCTGCAACAAACGATTATTGACGTTATCAATTCATTATCCAATCATTTTTCCAATTAATGAAGTTATTTTTGGTTGATTAAGTGTTAAGTCACCACTTCATGCCGTGTTCTCATTACTCATTGTAGTCCAAATCACAAATACATGTTTTGTTTACTACGAAATATCACAAGAAAATTAGTAAATATTAAACAATTCCAACTAAATGCAATCAGTGATCAGCATCGTTGCATTTCTATCTAAGATACTGTCATTTAAAGGGGAAACGAGTAAGTTTGACAAGTAACAAAATAGACTCAACACATGAAAAGCACCCTGAGACACAAACTCATAAATATCAATAGAGATCTCAGTGTAGCTCCAATGAAAAATATAAATCAACAAATAACAAACTGTCTAGACATGACATCCCTGAAAACTGGACCAATTAAAAGAAACGATGACAATGAAACTACCAGCAGAGTAGCTCGGTAATTCTGAGTGTATCTTCAAATATAATCATGAATGTAATAAAAAGAAAACGAGCGTTTGTGTGTGTGTGTATGTGAGAGAGAGAGAGAGAATAGGCGGTTATGTTTGTAACATTATAGACTGCTAAATTTAATGCATGTCTCAAAACCAACTGCTTGTGTAGGCGGCTCGGAAAATCACTGCAGAGTGACTTAAAGGAGGAAGAGTGCAAGAAAAATGGCTTCCTACTGTGCATCAGCGTGGCAAAACTAACAAAAAAAACTTCTAGAGCAATTAGTTTGAGCCCAAAAAAAAGACCTCAATGTGTTGTGTCAAAAACTATAGTGGGAAAAAAAGTAAAAGAATATTAGGTTCAAATAAAGTTTGGAAAGTAAAGTAAAAAACAGTAGGTCAAAAAATTGTGAAAATATCTTCGGTCGAAATCTTGGAAAAAGTCAAGAAATATGTTGAATAATATTTTGAAAAAAAGTTAAAATATGTTTTGATGCAAAATGTCATGGATAAAAAAAAAAGTTGTAAAAAGTCTTTTAAAAAACAGTTCAAATAAATTAGATCAAATCGATCACGGTAAAAAAGTTTTAAAAAATTGTCAAAAAAAGTTTTGAAAAAAAAAGAAAACAAATATTAGGTTGAAAAAAAGGTCATACAATATGTAAATACTGTCATTGAAAAAAAGTAAAAAAAAATATTTTCAACAAAAAAAAGTATGGAAAACATAATGAGGTACCTGACGATATTGTTACGTCCCTAAACGGTCTAGGGGTGGAGGACGCAAACAATGTAAAATAATAAACCCGGGAGGTCTTAACAGACAAGTATTTAATGGAAAAGACTCGACAAAAAGCAAACGAAAACAATCTTCAAAAGGAAGACGAGCTTGGCTTCTTGGGTCTCCAACGGGTCTGCAACTGGTCACTGACGAATCCACCACCTCTCTGCTCACTCTGGCCACCACTGCCACAACCACACCAAACTCTGGCTTGGCACCGCCATATATCCTTTGATGATCAGCTGATCAGCTGCAGCTGCAGGAGTGAAGTCACCATCGCACCTGAGGAGAATCACACTCACACACACACACCACACAGCTCAAAACAAAACACGGCACGTAACATTGACCATAAACATATTGTCAAATAATATTTTGGAAAAAAAGGTAGTGAGTATATTTTGGAGAAAAAAAGTAAAAAATAAGTTGGTCTAAAAATGTTTTGAAAAAAGTTATACAGTACATAGCTGAAAAAATAAGATCAAGTGAAAACAAATCATCTTAAATTGCACCGCAAACTCACAACTATATGAATATTTGCATAGGTATCATATTTGCTTTATTGCTCCAACTCGACACCACCACAGTAACCACGTTGAGTCGTGCCCCGGGGGGCCCGGCTCCCTGTGATGTGTGCACAGCAGGTGGTGTGAGCAGACTGTGAGAGCGGCGGGTGCACACATCGAGACAAAAAGCTCCACGGCGACACACTCTGACCCCGGGCCAACCCTGCTGGTCAACAACCGCCGGTCTGCATTCGTCTGATCAAACGTGATATTCCACGAAAGCCTTAGCGGTGAGGAAACTGAGGGTGATGTCCTTGTACTGCAATGACTTGGGGAGAAAATTACAATATAACGTGACACAAGCATCACACAATCTTATATCTTTCTTTGTAATATATCTTTGGATGAAAAATGCATACGATTACAACAAAATAAACATCATCTGAAATAATGCTGAAATCATTACACTTAGAGTGGAGAAGCTGATCTGGATCAGTCATTCCGCTCATGGCTCTGAGTGGCCCGACTAGAGATCCTGACATGTGAGCAGGTCCAGGATTCAGTTACTCTGGAAAACAGTCGACCACATCGTTGTCACGCAGCTCAAGACGTCTTTGTGTCACACAGCGAAACCTCCAAAGGGGGGAGTCAACAGACACTGCAACCTCCCAAAAGGATGATCACATTCCTTATGATGAAATAGTGTTAAATACAAACTATTTTATAGTGTATAATAATTTAATAGAATATTTTTTAATATTTTTATTTTTTAATTTAATAGAATAATTTATATATTAAAAAGTCTGGCTTGGAGAGACTTGACTCCTAATTTTCTGTATAAAATAAAATAGTTAATAACAAACTCCATGGGCAGATGTTGAGGCTGCAGCAGTTATTAAACATGATAATTGTGTCTGGGTTTGATGCCAATTTTCCACCCCACATGTACATAACTTTTTTTTAACTGCTCATCTTGCTAATACTTAATGAAAAAAAAGCCATCCATGATGATGATTCCCACAATTCCGAAAAGGGCTCAAATCAGATGCAAGCTAAATTTAAACCTTTCCTCCAGAGATCTGTGAGGTTCAGAGGTGGATAAAACATTCCAGGATCTCTCGGATGTTGAAGGAAAGGATCATGAACAGGCTTGTCGTCGGAATATATGATTCCTGACCTGTACTCTGTGTGCTTTTAGTCAACCGTTGTCTACTGATAAAAAAAGATCTGGTTTTGTACCATTAGCTTGTTGCAGCAGCACAAGGCCAGATTTAATAGAGCAAGTTGCATTTCAAAATAAAATGTAACAAAAGTAAAAAACTAACTTTACAAGACACTTAAAGACTACAGAAAAAAGTGACGGTGTTGAGTAGTTAGTAGCAGAAAAGTCCGAAAGAGGGGAGAAAAGCAACATAAACTGCACACAGTATAGCCAGATGTTTCTTTTACAGTTGCAATTGTAAAGAGACATTGACATTATAAAAAACAAGGTAAACTTTATATCTTATCACATATGTCAAATTATATATATGCCTGACTGATTGATTGACTGATTATTCAAAGTTACGGTTGTCATTTCTCCCTGTATTAAAATCTATCCGACTGGACCCCAACAGAAAATGTAAACAAAGCCCCCCCCCCCCCCCCCGCTGGTTGGATGTGGATCGAGCGTCAGCGGGAGCAACAGTGCCTCCCTCCTTCGGCAACACGCGGGCCACGTGACCCGTGTTTACATCCTCTCCTCGCGCGGAGACTCGGCGGCTCGCCGCGAAACAACTTAGCTCGACCCGAAGTGACGCCAGTTCACCTTGGCGCGGTTCGGCCCGGGTCCAGTCCAGGCTCTTCCTTTGAAACAAACACAACACACACACACACAACAACAAACAAAAAAAACGGGGGTCTGCTAAACGTCTGAGAGTCAGACTGCTCGGAGGATCCACTCAATGCGACACGGCATCGTGAGTATTTCTTTTGAGTTTAGCTGTGTTATTTATATTAACACTAACTGCCGTGTTTGTGTCCGTGTCCGCCGGCCCGTTCGTACCGCTGACGTGTGTGCCATTCGTGTAGGCGTCCATTAAACTTGTGTGTGTGTGTGTGTGTGTTTTGCTGGCCCGGATAAAGACTCGAGCTTACCTAACCCGCTTTGTCTCCGTGGTGGTGATGGCGCACTCGGGCCCACGGGCAGCTAGCGTTAGCCGAGGGCTCCCATCGGCGTGAACTCGCCACCATCTTGGCTTTAAACTCGCGCCTTCACCAACGGTTGTTTTTGTAATGCGTGTCGTCTTTTTGTGTGTGTGTGTGTTTGTGTGTGTCTGTGTGAGACTTCTCGGTCCCAAACGGTCGCTCACACCGAGCGGAACTAAACTCAGAGGAATCAAGGGGTTTGTTTTTGTGTTTGTTTTTTTGTTTGTTTGTGCCACGGCAGTCACTAGAGCACACGGGGGACGTCGCTTTAAACGAACCGGTTTGGCTGTTCGACTGCTTAAAGATTGAGGTCATTCACACCTCCGAGAGGCAGACTGCGGTCTATGGTCGACAAGTGGGAGCAACGGCGGAGTGGGTGCAAGAAATCACACTCCGTGCTTTAGTGTGTGTGGGGGGGGGGGGTCTGTTTGTCTCTGTGTGTGTGTCTGTGTGTGTGTGTCTGCTGGTGCAACGCACGCTGGACTCAGCATTGTCACATTTGTGGGGTTTTGGACACGGATGTTCAAGAAAAGGGTCTCGGTCACTAACGCTCGGCGGGGAGGAAAGCGCTGTTGTTGTTTTGCTTCGTCGTCACACGCAGTGCGAAGAAAGTGTCCCGGCAGCTGATTGGCCGACGGGCCGCCTGTCTGTGTGGCAACTGCGGCACGTGACCAGGCAGCGAGCCGATTGGCTGCATCGGGTGTCAGTCGAGGGGTTCATCGAAGCGTCTGTAAATACCATAATATACAATAACCAATTGTTTTGTGTGTGAAGCAATGTTGCTGCTCCGAGTCCTAAATAATGCACAAAGTACCACAATTCTAATTTAATGAATTACTCCAATATATTTATACATTTTTCCCATCTACTTTACAAAACCTGCAGATTTTCCATTAATTGTTAAATAACGCCGTCTTTATAAAAGGTGGCAAAGGATTTCTCCCCTTCTTACTGCCGATATCTCTTGATAACTTCTAATTGATTTAAAACTAAATGTATGACTTCTGCACATTTCCCATTCATCCCCTACTACTATCTCAACACTAGATGGCACTCATCCAGTGACTTACAATCAAGCAGCTGGCTTGATAACAAGTTGACCTCTGAAATCTTCAAAATTCTTTTAAAAAAGAAAGAAAAACATGACTTAAGAGATTTAACTATTTTTGTCACTTGAGTTATACCACTATTGGCTTAAGCGGCCACAACAGACGCCTCAACCGTCGCGTTCTGCAGCAGTTTGTGACTAATTGACTCGCATGAATAAAGATGGAGGCAAATACACACATTCCCAGTCCGTCTGATCACACCATAACATCTTTACTGCTAACCCAGGGATGGAGTCCGGGGAATAGCCGCATTGATCTTAACTTAATCAAAAGTAATGATTCACTGCTTTTCAGTTTTTCATGGCAGTTTCTCACATTCCAGTCTTCCAAGTACTAGTACTAAAGGAAGAGGTCCCTATGAGGAGTGACTCATTGGACTCTGTGGCATCTTGTGGGGACGACTGTCTTTATCTGATACCAACTAACATTGCCCAAAACGTTCTGACAGGAAAGGAAGACGTACTCCTGGGGGGGGGGGGTTTCAAAGAATTCAAATTTAATATTTAAACAAACTCGACACTGAATTTCTGAATTTAGTCTAAAGAGGTTGGCAGGTTATTCAAATTCAAAAGGATGAGACTTCTGAGGACTGTTAACGTATTCAGCAAACATCACCGTGATCAGGTTTTGAGGTAAATGATGTCAACGTTGGACATTTTCATTGCGAGAAACAAGGTCATTAAGTGACCAACATCGTTATGATTTACCTTCTGCGTGCCCAGCACGGAAGATTTAATGGGATGTGGTTCATTAGTTTTTCAGGTCAGGAAATGAAATATTTGACCTGTTGGCGGCACTAGAATTAGAGTAGCGTCCTCAAAAGGTAATATACATTACATGAGTGATGTTCTGAATTACAACGCCGTGTTTTAAATCAGGTGTTTTTTCTTCTCACTCAGCGGGGGGAGGAACAACACGCTCCTTTGCACCGATGAATACTCCGACTTCAATAACATATTCAACTCGGGTGCCTTTTGTAGCGAAACAAATGAGCACTTTGAAATTAGCATTTTGCAAAGCACATTTGTTCACAGGTTGTATTAATAATACGTTTGACATTGCGGATAAATCTGTTGGTGAATTTATTTTCCACAGAGACATTCTCTTATTAATTACATCGTAATTTGGAGATGCTCGTATCCTTTGCTTCAGTGAATACGCGAGAAAGCGGTGCGGAAAACAACTTTGCGCCCACGCTGTGGCTTCTAATTCGGCCCTCGTCACGTTACCGCCAGTGCAAATTTACTTTGCGTTATTTTCCCCTAATGAGAATAATGCCACTGTGGCCTTCGTTGCTGAGGCGTCTGCACGTCCAGTTCAAAACGCTGGTAGCGAGGATCGCAGCTTGTTCCCTCTCAGCGGTGTGTTCACGCCGCTCTGCAGCCCCCGGGTGCCATTCGGTGGCTCGCTACAGCACCGGCGCTGATCTGGTGTTGCAGGAGGACCCGTTACTGACGCCCCCCCCCACCCCCCCCCCCCCCCCCCCGCGGGGCTCGGCGACTCGTTCCCTGGATCCCAGCAGCCCGACGTGGCGCCACACGGTTCGACCAGTGGTTTCCTGTTTGCACAGATGCTTGTACAATACCTCCCTTGACGCATTTCCTGGATTTTCTTGTGCGGGCTACTCAAAAGGAGAGTGCATTACAGAGTGGGCCGAAGGGTATTAAAAAAAATTTAAAAAATGGTGCAATACACAGCTGTGCAATTGGCTGCTGAACGAATCCGTGGTGATTTTCCCCAACGAGAAAGAGCCAATGTAAAATGACCTTTAGCAGGCCTCTCACTACAAAGTCACCTCTGAATTCATCCTTATTAGCTGAGTCACACGTGGAGATGCTGAGGAGGCTCTTGGCATTTCAATAATTTGTTAAACTAATCATTCCGGCTTTAAATAAACAAAAGAAAAAAAAAAAGCCGTACAGCACATTACACTGTGCACGTAGCATGACTAACAGCTATGTGTCTGCTGCAAAATCACAGGTTACAAATGACATTAATGAGGGCTTTGGTCCATGAAGCCCTGCGAGCCAGCAGAGGAAGAATATATAGTTCATCATGTTGAATGAGAGTAAACAGCTTCTATACGGAGAGTGTGTCTGGAGGTGATCTCAGGAGTTAATGGTGTGAAAATAGTCATTTGAAGGTTCACTTTATAAAGCCACAAATTATATTATCCAATTAAAATACCTCGCTGTATTATTGGATTCTTTTCAAACGTTGACTTTTGCCAGATCTAATTAATATTCAAATAGATGCAGCTTTTATACACACGGTATAATTGTCTTTTTTGGTGAATTAATTTGGATGACCACTGATTTATGTAAATTCCATTCATTCTTCGGGTCTTGTCTCTTTCGGTTGTTTCTCGGCAGAGAAAAAAAAAAAAAAAAAAAAAACCCACTATCGTGAGAGAAGATTGTCAAATCTCTCCTTTCATCTTCATCCGACTCCTGCGCAGAGGCTGCATCCCACTGGCGGCGCGGGCGCCCTGACGTGTTTATGTAATCTCTTCTCAGGTCACTCGCCTGCCTTGACATGACCGGCGTGTGAACCCCCGGCGCCCCGAGGAGCCACCGCGGCAGCCACGTTCAGGTCAGGCGCCCCGTGGCCCCATGCCACGCTGAGGTTCGGGATCGCTCACCCCGGGAAGTGCGAGTTTCGGCCCTTTTGTGTTTCTCTTCCTCTTTTCGCCATGGGGGGAGCCGTGAGCGCCGGGGAGGACAACGACGACCTCATTGACAATCTGAAGGAGGCGCAGTACATCCGGACGGAGAAAGTGGAGCAGGCCTTTCGGGCCATAGACCGCGGTGACTACTACCTGGACGGCTACCGGGACAGTGCCTACAAAGACTTGGCGTGGAAGCACGGCAACATACACCTGTCCGCTCCGTGCATTTACTCCGAGGTGATGGAGGCCCTCAAACTGCAGCCTGGGCTTTCTTTCCTCAACCTGGGCAGCGGGACTGGCTACCTCAGCACAATGGTTGGCCTTATCATAGGTAAGCAGTGCGCTTTCCACGTGTCACCGTAAGTCCAAGTTGAACAAATGTACTACAAAGGTACGCCTGCAAATCAGTGCATCAGCTATAGCAGGACCGTAGAGACCATGGAGATGAAGTCACAGTCATTTGTAATTGATTTTAATGAAAATGTTGTTCCTGTTGTGTGTTCTTTTCTTCTTTTTTTTTTTTTCAAGGGCCCTTTGGTGTGAGCCATGGAGTGGAGCTCCATAAGGACGTGGTTGAATATGCCAGAGAGAAACTGGATGATTTCATAAAGAACAGCGACAGCTTTGATAAGTAAGTACATCTTATTTAAGGCAAATGTGTCTTTTCTTTTTGGGTTGTCCTGTGTTTCATTGTAATTGGCTCCACCCCTCTGTGTCCCTCTTTGTTTGCCTAGCTTAGCAATTAGCCCGCTTGTCCCGATGTAACGTGCTCTCACTACGAGCGCTTCTCCTGCTCACTCACTGTGGTTTATTTGATGTTTGTGATTTTACATTATTATCTTGGCCATTTGAACAAAAACATTGTGGGGCAGTTAGACCTGCCAGTTCGTCTCTTGTCTTGGAAATGAATCCCATTTTCATGTCTTTCTCTCCATCTAATCTGCATGATTTGGTCGCAGCAGCAGCAGCAATGTGATGATCCTGAAAGAAATTTTAAAAAAAACCCATTGATGAACAATTTGTTTTTATGTATTTCATCCACTGGTTGTCATTATTTTTTCACAGGTTTGAGTTCTGCGAACCCGTCTTTGTGGTGGGAAATTGCCTTGAGATCTCAACAGACAGTCACCAGTACGATCGCATCTACTGCGGCGCGGGCGTGCAGAAGGACCATGAAAATTACATGAAAGTGCTGCTCAAAATCGGAGGCATTCTGGTGATGCCCATAGAAGACCAGGTAAGTGCTCGCGAGCCTCCGGAACGATACCGAAGCGACACAAACTGATCGCTATTCAAAAAGCTAACACACGATGGGGGGGGGGAAACAGGTAAAATAGCTTTAACCTACAAGACTGGTTATGCAACGTTCACATGCATTATTGAGGCACAACTGCCCCTGGATTCGAGCAGCCGTGTGAGGAGCTCGCAGTGGGCTGTATAAATACATGTTTTATTTAAGTGTGGACAGACTGTGGGGACTATAGGGAAGTTGGTGGAGAATACAGTTGAACTTTTTCCACCCAGGAGGGTAAAGATCACGACAGATTCAAGGATGTTGGACACAGCTGGACTAAGATTAGAGACTTTATGTCGCTAGTAAATTAAGACTTGAGTTTAGAGAAGGCGATTTACTCATGAGGGATGAAATGAGATGTGATGCTGTTTTTAAATAATGTACTTGGCCTTAATAAGGACAAAAACAGCCTGCACAGGCTTACGAATCACGATGGGGGGAAATAATCAGCATATTGTGAGAAATCTTTTTTTGGGGTTCTCACCAGCATGAAAGCAAACCCGAACCCGTATCTGCTCGTACCACGTCGTCCACTCTAATGCAAATCCATTTAAAAAGATATTTTTTTTTTGTTGAGTCCTTTCATCTGCACCAAGCGTCCGCTGTAACCACCTCTGTAAAAGAACAAACATTACCTCCCCCCCCCCCCCCCCTCCCCTCCTCCGATTGGACCGCTATGAACTGAGATTCAAAGACATGGCAGGGTACTCGTGTAACCAGGCATCAAGACATTTTATTCCCCCACTCGATATTATTTAATGGATCGCATCACTTAGAGGTGATCTCCAACCTGCTCTATATTAATGTTAATGGTGGTGGGGGCCTCTCGCTTCGCGCAAAGGGGATCTAAATGCATATGGTCGGGGATTAGTGTCAGCCTCGGGTCATTTATGACCCTTAATGAGCTTTATTGGCCAAGTAGGTACATTCACATTGCTCCGAGTGTATGCAGCACGGTTCGGATGAAGGAAACTAAATGAGGTAAAGAACAGACGGGACTAATGTGCAGTTATTGACACGTGTCATATTGACACATGTCATTGAACAATCAAATTGAATTGAATGTGAAAACATGTCCAAACTTTTGACTAGTACTGCATATAAAAAACGACCCACAATGACAATTTTTTTTTTGTTACAGCAGTGGGTAAAAGGAGTAAAGTTCATCTTTGATTTCACAGTGTTTGGGTGCATCTGCCAACCATGACCAACACGTGCCATTTGGAATAAGATCGTTAGTGTGAATGTTGTTCAACAAGCAAACATGTTTCTGTAGAGGCGCAAAGCGACTCTTTTCTTGGAATCTCCTCTATTCGGGTGGCAAAAAAAGTAATTTTGAAAGAAACTGTGCTTCTTGCTCCCTGGTGTCACAGAACATTTTATATTTTATAAGTGTCAAGTTCAGGTTTTGCCTCTTTATGAAGCTGACCCAGATAACCAGGACTGGCCAGTGCACATGGGACAGCAAAAACATCCTGGCGGTGTCCTTTGCCCCCTTGGCCCAGCAGAGCGTAGCTGATGGAGAGAAGCCCGACGCTGTCCAGCTGCGTAAGTTCCCCAGCCGCACAAAAGAATAAGAAACAACAACAAAAAAAAAAAAAAGCAAACTCCTTGTGTTTTTATGATGACCCAACTGGTCTCCAAGTGTGACGCAGGCAATATTTCATAGTCAGACAGTGACATTGACAGTGACGTGACGAGACCATTCCGACAGCAATGTCTCCCCTTGACGCGTGAAGCTCTCCCCCACCCCCCCCCCCCCCACTGTCGTCTCCGTATTTTTTTTTTTTTTCTCTCTCCGTTTTTTTCGCCCTTTAGCCCCTGTGACCGTGCGCGGCCTTCAGGACCTGTCTCGGATCTACATACGGCGCACGCTGAGGAGCCTGGCCAAGGAGGAGGCGCTGGGGAAGGACGTGGCGCAGAGGCTCCCCCAGAAGCGCAAGCGCAGGCGCTGCCGCCGCCGCCGCCGCATCAGCACCTACGTGTTCGTGGGCAACCAGCTCATCCCCCAAATGGTGGAGAGCGAGGAGGAGGAGCAGCAGCAGCAGCAGCACGCCGAGGAAGAGCGCAAGGAAGTGGCGGCGGCGGCGGCGGCGGAGGAGGAGGAAGAAAGAGACCTTGGCGACATTGAAATCCTCAAGCAAGTGAACATGTTGAGAGACCAAATAATGTCTTTACCGCTGCCCGAGTCGCTGAAAGCATATCTGCTGTATTACAGGGAGAAATGATGCGTTTCCCTCGACCTTTTCAGTACAAATGTAGCTTTATTTCCATTAAGTCGTGACGGCGAAACTATACCGAAAGAGACGTGTTGGATAATAATGTTTTTGATTGTCACGGATTGTATGAATTTGTATATGGAGAAAGAAAGATAATGTAAAAAGTATACTAAATGGACCGAAACCCCATTTAGAGATTCAGATTTTATCACTATGTCAGGATTTCTGCAGAAATATGCAGATTAAAAATTGTATATGAAAAAAAAAAAAAAAAAGTCCTTATTATATTTGTCAGAAGATGATTATGTTACGATGAGCTTTTTCTAGAAGCTTTAAATTACCGTCAGTGTCTCCTGATTTTATTGATCACCAGAAGAGCACACGACACTGAAAGCGACACAAGGCCACATCCTCCCCTTTTTTTGAATATCTTGCCTAATCATGAATGGGCCACTTGTGTCGTTGGTGTTAAGATTTAGTTTTTCGGTCCAAGTGTTTTGTACCTTCCTGTTACGAGAGATCGTCGAAAAGACTTGATTGATTCATCGTTTTTTTTCTACCGGGCACCTTTTGATGTAAAGTCTTTTCTATCGGGCGTCTTTGTGTTTCCTCACTTTGCATATGAATTACGAGACACACTCCTTGATATGAAGCAGCATCGTAGGCCCTTTTCGTCTCCACGGTTACCCCATTGGTGATGCAAATCATATAATTAATCATATCAGAGGTTGTGAATAATAAACCGACTGGTGTTTTTAGCTTTGTTTTAGAAATGGACTTGGGAGGGGATGGTCAATAATGCATGGATTCACTGTAAATGGGCGGGGTGTTCCTAACTTTTACTTCACACCCGATGATTGGTCACATTGGTCAGGTGACGTCCCAAGTGATCCTGACTGGGAACAATTCGATTGAAGATATGAAATCAAGTACACGGCCTTGAGACAAATGTCAAATTTCTGAACACGACTTATGAGTTCATTTTGTTTCTCATCGTTTTGATTTCCGAGCCTTTTGTGTCCCGGACCGTAGACGCGTCCCACGAAGCACCTTAGTCTGCGCTCCCCAAGAGAAGACTCGACATCACTGTTTCACACGACTGGACTCGTGATGTAAGTCCTGTTCATTCACAGAACTATTTGCTTGCAGAAGTTGCCTGAAAGCGGTGGCTTCTTAGTGCCAACGTGCCCCCCCCCCCCCCCCCCCCCCGTCACTCGTTGGGACCGTCTGTGAGTCTCCTGGCACAGGAAATGGACCCAAACAAAAGGTAACTTTCCCACAACAACAAAAAAAAAAACATTCCACGAGGAAAGAAGGAAAAATAACAACGCATCGCTGATGGATGTCACTCTTTTTCTTCACGCTTTACGCTCCACGGACTTTGGAGGTTTTTTTGGTTCATCTTTGAATGCGTCGTGTAGTATTTCCAAAAGCTGAGTGGAATGTCGTTCATAGGAATTCTATTCAATATACAAGTGACGTGTATGTATTGTTATCATAGGATTCTGCATACGGTTTCATTTGGTTTGTTGTAGCGCCTGTATTGCTGTACTGTGTGTTGACACTGGGAACTCCTGTAGGTCCAAACTCCACTGCTGTCTGTTGACTAGAGAAGACGTATTAGTGCTTTACGATATTCATTTTGTTACCGGTTGTAATGAAACCTAGTTTAGTTTGAAAACAGGAGTGATTATTCTGTTGCTAGTGTGTGAAGAGGTAATTATCTTCTGTACGGTTGTCTTTTTCCATTCATGCACGTAAGCAATAATGGAATAATTTCCCCCATCTTATAATTACCAACGACAGCACAGTCCCACTTGATCTGACGCGCTTCAGAACTAAAGCGTCCATCAGACGGCACATCGGAGGACTGAAAGCAGGCGACCTCCGACCTCGACTCTCAGCTCCTGCAACCAAAAGTTAACGGGACTCGTTGAATCTCGGGCGAGATTAGACCAGGAAAATGGCGCCCTGTGTAAAAAAAAAAAAAAAGCCTTAACCAATTCAGTGCTTTTCTATGGAGTTTAGTTGCCGAGAGCCGCTGTTCATCAGACACAGGTTGGGTTTCTCTCTTCTTTTTTTTGAAAACGTGTTGTTTTGCGTGAATGTTCGGCACAAAAATAAAAAGGTCACCATCACGTCACGCGTCTTCTGATCATTGGAACTGCTCTTTTTTTGGGGTCGTGTTTGTTTGATAAAACTCTTCTTCCAGAGAGAGTGACTGAGGTCGTCAAGGATACAATGAGACTTCATTACCAGCAGGTATGAAGTGGAATAAAAGTGACAACCTGATTGATTTAGCTAACCAATTAGAAATGTAGAAATATATCATAAAATATTATATGTAATGAAATTCATAAGGAAAACATGTCAGTTACTTTATCCTCTATATTGGAACATATTTACGTGCATTTAAATGTTTTGCAGGAAACCCCCTCAATTGTATTTAACCACACTTCATTTTACCATAATTATGGGATATATCTTTAAAGTGCCACTGACATACACATTTGAGTAAATGAAGTTCTATTTCAAGTATTTTAATAGTGTATATATATTTGTTGAATACCACTGCTTTAATGTCATTAAAATAAATAGTTTGAATCTTTGCACTTATTCCACTTTCCAAGACAGTTGTATGAAAGAGTGAAATGAACCATAAGTGAAATTAAAACCCACCACAAATGAGCCATCATATAAAATGTCTTATTTATTCACTTATCACACGGAATATTTGTTAATAAAACATCTGCAAAAAAAAAGGAAATAAAACAAACCTCACTCTCTAAGATCCTGCCATATAAAGGTAAGCAACTGAGATTATTTTCAAAGCACAAAAGCGTCACTCAAGAGTTTCTTTGCATAGAATGCATCACCGTTATTATTGTGTCAGCGGCGCACTTCCCTGACCCCGTTCATATCCCCCCCCCCCCCCCCCAGTGCTTCTGTTTCACAGTCTGCTTTGCAAATGGAAGGTAAGAGCGTGACTAATTGACCTGAACTCTGTTGTGTGAGTGTGACGGGTTAGTTGCTGCATTGATAAACACTTTCAATACAGAGAGAAGTTTAAAGGAGCATCTCAAACCTTTTTCGAGCCCCCCCCCCGACGCTACACATCTCTCGTTTTCTCTTAGTTCTCAACCGAAAAAAAATGATATATTATAATATATCATATTTACAAGCGCAGGGGGGGGGGGGGGGGGGGGTCGTCTGTGGTGCACATCAAATTAACAAATGCCATAATCCCTCGACGTAATCCCTCAAGTAATCGCCATTATTTATAATTCTTTAGTTCATTTGAATGTCAGAGTTTATTTACATAATCAAGTTTCGGGGGAGAAAATGCTGTAAACATCATCAAAAGGACTTTCATACATCACTCAGCCAAGGGTTGTGTTGTCTGATTGTAGTTGTGTGGTCCGTCGTTTTTTGCATCCGTACAAAAAAAACCGACTCTTTCACACAGCCTTCGGGGGGGGGGGGGGTCAGTTTGTGGGTTTAACGTCACGCACAGAGAAAAGCAAACAAGGAAACTCTAAACATCTAAAAAAAACGCTCGTTTCACTGAACCGGCACACGATCCGAATTCAGGTTCAGCTTTCAGTGGATATTAAAGTCTACTGCTAATTCAAGTATAAACGTAGGTTGAATTCTTCACCTCCGGAACAAACAAACCGAAGAACAGAAGGCATAATCGCGTCGGTGATTTAACCTTAAAAGGACTTAAAAAAGAACGTCTGAGGATCAAATTTCACCTAAAAACACACCAGAATCGCAACATCTCGAGTCCTCGTTGTGTGTCACCTTCAAAGCGGAGGTTCTTCTTTTAAGTTCCGCGTGTTCCACGATGTCAAGTACATCCCGCCCCCCGCCCTCGAAGAGGCCCATTCAGGCCCCCGCCACAAAGGGGGGGGGGGGGGGGGGGTCGCTGTTCAGGCGCCTGTCAGGTGGCGTATTTCAGCTTCGGTGTCTGTGAATTGCACGAGATGCTGCAGAGGGAAGGGAAGCCGGCCGTGGTCGCGTTGCCTTGGCTCTCCACGAAAATCGGGTCCAGGCAGGCGACTTTGGCGGCGAAGAAGGCGTGGATACAATGGAGCACGGCGAAGAGGTTCGAGAACTCCAGCTCCTGGAAGCAAGAAAGAATGAAAGAAAGAAAGGCCTTGTTGAATAAGCGTTTGCTCGAGACGGAGCGGCAACGTTTCCCTTCAAAGGCCGTTTACCTTCGCTTCAATGGATTTGGAGTCTTGATTTTGGAATAAAAACTTGATCTTGCTTTTCCCGTCGTCGGATGACCCTTTGAGTTGAGAGAACTTGTACCTCCACAGGACCGCCTGAGGAGTGGGACGCGACAAAAAAGGTGAGAAGGTTCCCACTCCCACTCAGCACAACCCGCACGGGGTTTGCTGACGCGCCGCTTCGCGAATTAAGCACGGACCCAGCGAGAAACGGAGCGGATACGAGATTCATTTACACACAGGGAATATTTAACAAATCCGTAGAGACTTCACCGACCGAGAAGCAGCGACTCAATTAGTGCTGAAGCGAATACACAAAAGGCTGCCCCCAGCGGGCCGGGAGACGGCTTCCAGACCGGACTCCTCGGGAGCAACGGCAGGTCACCTGGACGCGCACGTGCAAGCAAGCAGTCTCCCGCCGACGCAATTGCGGCGCTAATCAGATTAATGGCGGCAGAGAGGACTAATGCTTAACGTGTCACACACACACACACACACACACACACACACACAGCGAGTGTCTCGTATATGAAGTGGAGAGAAAAAAAAAGAGAGAATCTTTCAAAATGAGAGCAGATGTTCGCGAAACATCAAAGAGTGTCACCTCGTCGACTCTGACGAGGTGACACCATCTCCATCAGATCCCGCTTGGATTCATGTCTTGTGTTTACTTGAAGTAGATGTTGTGCGATGTTATATTTCGACACTTCACACGGAGGTGTCGTCCTCTATGCCCCCCCCCCCCCCTGCAGATACTTCTTAGGACTCCACATCTAATTATTATTGATGAACTGCTACAGATTAAATGAGCAAACAGCGTAAATGGATTAGTTTGTTCTGAGCAGCTACATCGGACCCTAAAGTATTAAACATTAATGGAGCCGTAAGAATTTGATTTGAAATCTGATCAACAAAAGTCATGGAGCCAAATTCTGGTCTTCTACTGTTTTCTATTCAGTGGCGGCAAACGTCGATATGTTCCTCTAATGAGAAGTTCCACTTCAAAGACGTCAGGACATGTATCACATTACTCATTCCTCTCATTCTATTCTTATTCCTCTAAATCTATTCTTATTCATCTTATTCTAGTCAAACCTTTGCCTGGTTTTCCAGCTTCTTCTACTGGAGTAAAAGCTCTGAATACTTCTTCCAACGCGGCAATGATAGAATTTAAAGCACGGGAGTTTATTATTTCTATTATTTGTATCATATCGATACAAAAAAAGTTTTCGCTTGATACCTTTTCATGACCTTTGACCTCTACCGAGTGGCTTTGTGAAAAACCATCGTTAATCAAAAACATTGGGTTTAATTAATCGACAGGTTGGATTACTAATCAAAAACTTTTAACCCATTTAAGCACTTTATACCGTGCCGGGTCAATAAAAACCAACAGAACCGAGCTCTCCGCTTCTGATTGGGACTAATTCTAAGGCGCTCTTTCAAGTTTGCCAACAGCAGCTTTTAATCCCAAAGTAATCCCAGCCGCCGCTTTGTCTGCGCTCGCAGTTTACACGCGTGTGCATTTCTCTCCGTGAACGACGCGCTGCCAACACTGATATCGTCCTTGGGGTGAGGGGGGGGGGGGGGGGGGAAGACTTTGTCTTATTCCCCGCTGCAGGAACCGGGGCCAGAAAAGCCTGCAGAACAATATGGTGGCGCTCCCGTCCAGCCGCCAACACAGAATGCGCTTCGCAACCGCCGGGATGCACGCGGTGCAGAATAAGTAAGCAGCACTGAAACAGAAACAAGAGAGGGGGGGGGGGGGGGGGAGTGCGCCGCGCTCACCTTTGAAGCGGCATCGAAGCACACGAAGCCGGCGCTGAAGTCAACGGTGAGTCCCATGAGGTGGCTCTCCATGATGCAGGCGTACGTCTTGCACTGCGGGGGAACAAGGGCGAACGAGGTCGTGACCCCACGCAAAGGTCGCAAAGGCAAAAAGGCCCCCAGCGCCTACCTGTATCCTCTCCACCTCCAGGAAGGTGGCCATCTGAAAAGCCTTTTCCCAGACCAGCAGCTCGCACTCCAGCTCCACGCCGAAGAACAGGTCCTCGCCGCTCTCCGTCTGCACGCTGAAGCAGTGCCTCCTCTTGTCCAGCAGGTCGGCGTCCTGCGGAGGAGACGGGACGGCTCACCGGGGTCGACCGGGCACAGACGGGTTACAGACGGGCACAGCGAGCGGCGCCGAGGGGACCGTTTATTTACTCTGAGGCTCTTCTAATTAAGTACGAGCTGAACCAGGTACATCGTTACCACGAGGGTTCCCTTTGAGCGGCTTTAATGGACCCTAAACGGAAGGTGAACGTCAGTCCGATTGAGTCTAAATGAAGGAAAATTTGCGATGAATCGCAGATGAATCCCTCACAGTCGGTGACCTCCGACCCTGCATTCCGTTCCCCGCAGGTCGATTCTCTGGATGCTCAGCAAAGGGCCGCCTTACCTTCAGAATCTTGCACATGATTTCGTACACAGTGAAGCTTTTCTCCGCTCGGGTCCAGTCCCACGTCGTCACCTGAAATCAACAATGGCTCAATTAAAAACAACAACAAAGACCAAGGAAACGCCCACCACCCGTCTTGCTATTCCAAAAAAAAAAAATGTTTTGATATATTTCTTCGGTTAAAAAAACGCAGACTCGTCATTTCGGGCGAACTGCCAGGTGGAAGCTCGACAGCTTGTGTCAATCAAATATTTCTCAAATTGAATGGATCTTTGTCTTGTGCGTTCCACTCGGATCGTCAGCATGTTGCATTCGTGCGAGTCGAGCATCTCCAGCACCATCCACGGCTGATCCTTCTTGTCACAATCACTTAAGCGGCTGGTAGAATGTAAACAGATTTAACGATGATCCTCGATCAAGACGACGATCAACGCGGACGCGAGATGAATCGAGCTGCTTTCCTGCTTCTCCAGCAGAGAAGAACGCTGTCGAGAGAGAGAGAGAGAGAGAGAGAGAGAGAACTTACGGGAGGTGCCGCGAACTTGAAGAGGGAGGAGCCCCGCAGGGCGAGGAACTTTGGTGAATACATTCGGTCCTGGACGGAGTCCTGCTCCTTCTCGTCCACCCAGCCCATGTAGACGATCTGCGGCACGGGGCAAAACAAGAGGGCTTACAGCGTGGGTTAGAGGTCAGAGTTTAGGGGTGGAGGATGATGGGGTGGGTCCCAGTTCTTTTGTTAAGGGGGTCTGTACATGGAGATTCATCGAGGTGATCAAACATCTGACAAATCGATTCGGGATTGAGGAGAACAAAACAGGAGATGAAGAGCGAGAATGTAAAGCAGATGTTCTGAGACAAGGTTTCAATAATCAAGTGTGTCTCAACATCGGTCCTCATTAAATTCTTTGTGACAGTTCTTTCCCCCGAAAGAAAAAAAAAAAAAAAAAGCGGAAAGAAAGATTCGGGAGAAGAAACTCACAACTTTATTTCTTTTTGAGGATTGTCGAGTGAATTCACATGTTTTTGTGCAGCAAAAAGCAAAAATAATGAAGTGACACAAAAAGAGAGACTGTCAGCTGACTGAGGCCTCTCCACTGGCCTTCTGATCATCTCTCATTGGACTAGTTCTGCTGATGCAGAATAAAGCTGATCATTGTACGAGGCCAGGATGAAATGCACAGATCGCTCTACCTGCTGCCTGGAGGGACGTCTTACCTGCTGGTTAACTGGAAAATTTCGGTTAATCTTCTTCACCTGTTAAATTAAACATGAACGTCAGTAACTCATTAAAACGGCAACAAATCAGACAATCATTGCCGGCACAATATCAAATAGTTGTGGGACGATCCGCAATGTGCCGGAGAAGAAATAAACTATGAATCGCGGGATGCTAACGTGCTAACCAGCTACAGCTTACTTCATTTATTCAATGCATGCCAATTACAAAACGAGATAGACAGTCATTTCCACAAGGACCCAACGCTCATCGAAAGAAGAAAGAAAGGGAATCCATTAAAAAAAAAAAAAATCCATTCTCTCCGTGATAATAAAAGCGTGGAAGAGCCAGCGATGCTTTAAATTAAAAACATTCTGCTCAGATCACAGGTATCACTAAACCTGTTCCACGGCTCTTTGTTTGCAGAACGACGCCGCTTTAAAGCCGCCCGGGGGTTGGGCACCCGCCCCCCCCTCCCACGGAGGCCAACGAACAGCCGCTCGGTGCGAGATGTTTCATCAGTGGAGGAACCAGAGGGGAAAAAAAAAAAAAAAGGTAACTGTGGAGGTGTCAGACGTCCGGGGGCTTGTTCACGTTCAGCCGTTTGGTTGTTGTGACACACGGGGGGGAGGGGGGGGGGACGGGACAGACAGTGTGAGACCGGCGTGATTCATGCGCTCTGTAATAGACATAGTCATAGTCTATTATGCTCATGATTTGCTAAATCATTATATATTATAGGAGACATGTGATGATGGCCTTGATAATTAAATTTCGTGTTTTTTTGTACAGCGAACTTTTCCTATTTAACAAGTGGGGCCCAATCATTCTATTATTTTAAAAACATTTTTTATATATTTTAACTTTCAAAAACAGGTGAATATTTGCTAAAACCAGCCCCTTTACAAGGTCTCTAGTTTTACACTTTATTGTTGCTTTTAAGGAATTTGTGTGACTCTGGCTGATCCTCATCTTGATAAAAGAGCGATATCTTTGTGCATCAGTGAAACAAAAACCAGAAACAAACCCATCACCTAATATTCAAAAGATACATTCAAAATGTGGAATGATAAAAAATATTAGCACGTTAGCATTTAGCACGTTAGCATTTAGCTCAAAGCAACGACAACCAATCTCCTCCTTCACCAACATCATCGCTGGTTTCACAGGTTTCTTCCCAACCAGACACGTTTCTTTGTTTTCCCTCAATGTCCAACATCCGTCCGAGTTGCTGGATGTTGCAGAGCAGGAGAAAAGCACTCTCCGATGTCGGGGGCCCATTCTGGCAGTGAGGGATCAGTGTAATGTTCAGCACGTCCTCCACTTCATCCACTCCAATTAACCAGGACTCCATTATCCCCGGGAGACTCTCTCTCTCACACACACACACACACACACGCACACGCACACACACACACACGCGCGCGCACACACGCGCACACACACACACACACACACAAAGCCAGTGGACACGCCATCGTCACCAATCCCCCGTTTCCCCTGCTGCCCACTTCACGTCGGATTCGTCGGCGCCGAACGGCTTGCGTGATGAACAACGTGAGGTCACGCACCGAGGACGTGTTCATAAATGTGTCAAAATCAGACACCTCTTGTCGGTTTCTGAATGATTCACAGCACACAATGGAGCTCATTTGTATTTGAACCCCCCCCCCCTATCCTCACCCATCCGGAAACACGCTTCTTTCCTCTTCCTCCCGACAACATGTTCGCAACAAGAGAGAAAGACGCCAAAAGTGGCGTCAGGCCTTTGTTCCTGGCCGCCTCCTGCTATCACTATCGTTTAACGTGTAATGTTGAATTATAGATATTAAGTGCATGGCTTTGGCTGCCGGGGGAGGAAGAGTGAAGTTGCAGGGGCCACCTGGGCGGGTGGGGGGGGGGGGCGTGATTGTGTGCCTCACTCACAAGAGTCGCAAAAGGGACTCTTAAG
Organism: Pungitius pungitius; assembly: GCF_949316345.1. Taxonomy (NCBI): domain Eukaryota; kingdom Metazoa; phylum Chordata; class Actinopteri; order Perciformes; family Gasterosteidae; genus Pungitius; species Pungitius pungitius. Next base: position 3,400,831 of record NC_084914.1, read on the forward strand.
ACGATCCACAAAGTGGAAACTCTCCTCTGCGACGGAGCTGATTGCGTCATCGGCGCCGTGGTCGTCACTCACGTTGTGCTTGGTGAGACTGGAAATGTTGCTGGCCAGCGCCTGAAGCCAGTCCAGGCAGTCCTCCGCTGTGAGGAACTGCAACACGCCGCTGCAGACTCCGTCCACGGCTATCACCTGGAAAGCATTTTTCCTGCAAAGGATGAAACAACACAAAAAAACGAAAAAGATTCCGGGGAGGGATTGTAACTTGTTGTCGAAGGTCGGATTGTGCAATCGGAGATACTCTTTTTCGTCTGATTGAGAAAGCGCTTCCAGCACTCACTTGCGATGCTACATTTCCATCAGCATTACGTTTCGTTTTGAGGTGCCAAAGCAGTTATTCCACAAACAATCTCAATCACAAAAAGCCATTGTTTTACAAGTCCTATAAAACCGGCCATAGCCGCTCGCTTTGGCCTCTGGAGCCGACGCGGTGTTCACTGTGAACACTGCGTTGGACATCTTGTTCCCTTTTTGGGTCGATACAGCAAACAGCTAATTTACACATCCGGTCGGTTGGGGTCGTGTTTCTGTCCCATCGAATGTGAGTCAAATGTTAAAACCGACTCCTTTTGCACATTTCATTGCATGTTGTGATTTTTGCTGCTTCTGACACTTCATCATGAGTTCAGCAAACACTTTTTGGGTAAAGTCTGATACGCTAAAAGATCTTAAGCTGATCTTCATTTCCGCAATCATTGCCCACTACACGTGAAATCAAGATAAAAAGGTGTCATACCTAAAGGTACCTAAAGGTATGACAGTTTTCAGTTGAAACCGTATGTAAAAGTCAAGCCTCCGACTACTCAACACTGCAGACTATATTGTGTTCATCTGATTGCGAAAGAGGGGAACAGAACTCGCAGAAACGACACACATGGATGGCAGTCTGCTTCTCTTCCCCCCCCCCCCCCGGGGAGGAAGACGAGGCCCGAGTCCCCCCCCCGCAAGCTCACCTGCAGACGTCAGAGCCCGGGTCGTACTGCGACAGGCGCGAGTGCAGCAGCGGGATGAGGCGCAGGTCCACCCAGCGCTTCTCCCAGCGGAGGCCCGGGGACGCGGGCCACGACGAGCAGGACAGCGTGTCCTGTGGGAAGGAGGTGGGGAGGAGGGGTGGGGGGGGGGGGGTTGTGAGGTACAAGTCTACCGGCTGACTGACGGTTGCATGGAAACAGCTTCCTGCCGCTGGCTGCGTGGTTACAGAGTGACGTGGGAGAGGGGAAGAGGTGAAGCTAATGAAAAAAGTACCGTGTTGTTAGGGTGGTAGTTCAAGTGCAGGCCGCTGTCGCACAGGGGAGAGGAGGTCCCACTACTCTGGTCGCTGGGGACGCCTGGATGCACAACACGGACAAAAAAAAAACAACGAAGAAACCAACAATAAACGCCACGAAGAGCCGGGCAACGGCGCGATGGGCCTCGCGGCCTCCGGCCGCAGCGGCACACGGGGCACCGACACAGGTGCGTGGCTCCGTTCTCCCCTCTAGCGTCGGCTCGCGTTCCTCGCGTTCCGGGACGGGAGGGACGCGTGAAAGGACGCACAGTGGAAGCCTTCGCGTCCGATGGCGAGGCCGAAGCTTTGCCTCGCAAGAGCCGTCAACTGCCCCACAATGGGCAATGTAATTTCTTTCAGTTTAATCTTTATCTCCCCCCCCCTCTCTGGCTTTCTGGCTCCCTGTCTTCAGCCAAAGTGAAGCACCTGATTTAATATGATACCCTCTTAAAGTGGCTCTTCATTACGGTGTATTTTCACCAGGACCACCACACCTAATAAGACATTAAATATCATCCATAAATACACGTGGTTAATTATTTTTGCAGCGCGGCGTTGGTTCATTAGAGGCCTCTGCCGTGATTAAAGAGTGCGTGTGGAGGATTCTTACATGTGCAATCTTCACACAGGGGCAGTTTCAGAAAGGCTGGAGTCTTCTTCAGGAAAGAGACGGTGAGAGTCACTTCTTCACCGGCATTTCTCAAAACCTGCACCTGGAAAGGTAAAATTACGGTGGATGTCTGTTTTTTTTTTTTTGCAGAAGAAGCTGATAATGAAACACGTTGCGCTGGAAAGCCAAGATAAGAGATTTACACAGACTTACACACACATGTCTCGCAGTTACATTAAAAAAATAAAAATAAGCATGAAACAGAAACAATTGGCTTTACATGTCAAGAAGATACAGATCCTTCAGTGAGACGAGATAAGCTGCTGAGGAAGCCGTTGCATAACAAAAGATATGAGATGACAGCTTACCACTTCCTCGTGGCGATAACTTCTAACGTTTATTCCGTTTATCTGGAAATAACAGCAACAGGGTCACATGAAATAATACTGCTGGCATCAAATCACTGTAACTCCACCCTCAAAAATGATTAACGAGCAGAGCGTAACAACTGCTGTGCCGTCGCCATGAATACCGAGAGGAATTGTCTCTTTTTTTGGGGGGGGGGGGGGGGGGGGGGGGGTGTAATAAATGAGAGATTTGGCATGCAAGGTTTAGGATGTGGCTTTGTGGCCATGTGACACGTGGATTCTGTGCGTGGGAGCAGGATGAGGTGCACAAACAAAGAGCTTTGGCACTTTACCTGAAGGATGCCGTCTCCGATGAAAAGAAGCCCAGTGAGTTCAGCTGCAAGTTTAAAAAAATAAAAAAAAAGATTCTCTTTAGTGAGAACAGACCAGGGGACCGAAATGGATCGTAGATCTTTTCCCAAAACAACCAAATACCTTTTTGTTCTTTCGATATCTTTGATATCACAACGGGTATTTTATGCTCCGCTCCACCCTGAGGACGAATGACACCACATCGAATCACAAAAGAACCACAAACACTCGAAAGCAACTCAATCTTTTAGCAAAAAATCCTGAACCCACTATTTCAATTTTGACAAGAAAACGATCAATGACACTCGTTCGGACTTAATTTAAAAGCCGTCGGCACGAGGCGCACTGATCCGATGGGATCTAAATTACCTTGATGCTCAGGCCGAAGCCTCCGATCGTCTGCCTCCTGATCGTCACAGTGCGCTCCTGCAACAGAGCAATGAGTTCATCGTAATGACAGCAGATGGAGAAGGATAAAAAAAGTAGAAGAAATAAAGTTGTACACCTGGGTTCAAGGTACATTCATTGTTAAACGTGTTTTTTTTGCACCCATTCTCAATAGATGGACGTATGCCGCCATGACTGTTGGCTGTAATTTGCGTGGCTGTACAATAAAGCAGAGTAATGAAGGCTTTCTTGTAAACGTGTCAGTGTGAATTGGTCACCGGGGCTGAGAATGTCTGTGTCACCGCTACGCGTCTCCTCGCTTCACTCTAATTAGTCATCATGTTTCAGAGGACGCCGCCGCCACCGCCGCCGCCGCTTCCCTCATTTACCTTTGAGGCTTCGTGCCGCAACATTACTGAATTAATTATTCCTTTTCCAGTGAGGTAATGGCCTCGGTGAATCTTTTTCAAAGAGCGTATTTATTAATGAGAAGGCAGCAGTGGTTTAATTATCACGCGGCACTCCGTACACCGTCATCCAGCAGGTCAATCACTATTAAATAGCTGCGTCTGATTCGTCAGCAATAGATCATCTGATCTCAGTATCTTCGTGCTTCACCTTCACGCACTGTGGCTCTGTGCTTCCTGCTGGATCCACCCGTCACGACACGAAGCACATGAAACATCGACAGCTCACACAATCCTAATCCACGCTCGTTGTAGTAATACAGACTTTTCCCAAAATGAAGTGCCCCCCGTCGCAGAAAACTTAGTCAAGGCTTGACGTCACTAAAGATGGGGACACATTGATCGACGTTTTCAAAGGACGGAAACACAGAGAGACACAGAGACTCCTTCCGGCGTGTGAGGCGAGTGAAGTGGGTGAGTCGTGTGAGGCGTGTGAGGCGCGTGAGGCACATGAGGTGCGTGAGATGCGTGAGGCGCGTGAGGCACATGAGGTGCGTGAGACGCGTGAGGCGCGTGAGGCACATGAGGCGCGTGAGGCGCGTGAGGCACATGAGGTGCGTGAGACGCGTGAGGCACATGAGACGCGTGAGGCGCGTGAGGCACATGAGGTGCGTGAGGCGCGTGAGGCACATGAGGTGCGTGAGGTGCGTGAGGTGCGTGAGGCGCGTGAGGCACATGAGGTGCGTGAGGCACATGAGGTGCGTGAGGCGCGTGAGGCACATGAGGTGCGTGAGGTGCGTGAGGCACATGAGGTGCGTGAGGTGCGTGAGGCACATGAGGTGCGTGAGGTGCGTGAGGCACATGAGGTGCGTGAGGTGCGTGAGGCACATGAGGTGCGTGAGGCGCGTGAGGCACATGAGGTGCGTGAGGCGCGTGAGGCACATGAGGTGCGTGAGGCGAGTGAGGCGCGTGAGGCACATGAGGTGCGTGAGGCGCGTGAGGCACATGAGGTGCGTGAGGCACATGAGGTGCGTGAGGCACATGAGGTGCGTGAGGCGCGTGAGGCACGTGAGGTGCGTGAGGTGCGTGAGGTGCGTGAGGTGCGTGAGGCACATGAGGTGCGTGAGGCACATGAGGTGCGTGAGGCACATGAGGTGCGTGAGGCACATGAGGTGCGTGAGGTGCGTGAGCCACATGAGGTGCGTGAGGCGCGTGAGGCACATGAGGTGCGTGAGGCGCGTGAGGCATATGAGGTGCGTGAGGTGCGTGAGGCGCGTGAGGCACATGAGGTGCGTGAGGCGCGTGAGGCACATGAGGCGCGTGAGGCACATGAGGCGCGTGAGGCACATGAGGAGCGTGAGGCATATGAGGAGCGTGAGGCACATGAGGCGCGTGAGGTGCGTGAGGCGCGTGAGGCACATGAGGCACATGATTAATTCAGTTCGTAATTCAGTGATTACGAGGCGCACCGGGCTACTTACACTGGAATAAAAAGGCTCTCCCGACACGCAGATGACATCTTGTTCCTGAATGGTCAGAATGTCTTTGGCCAAGTGCAGTCGAATATTAAACGGCTCCTCATCACCTTCTTGCATCAAGTAAATCCCCGTCTTTGTCTGCGAACAGTCAGAAAGATGCAAATACTCAGCGTCCCTCAGTAACTAAATCAACTGGCCATGAAATGAAACACTGCTGGGGATACTTGCTGCAGAATGCACACGGACTTCGGGGTATGGAGCTTTGGGGAAGTCTGTTATTTCATTTTATACAATTCTCCTTGTTAGTGCTAATGTTGGAAATAATAAACGCATTCAGCACTGTGACTAATCAACACACACACACACACAAGCACAAGACAGCGGCGGATTTGGACACAAACGCGTAACGCCGATGAGGATGATGGAAAATTAAGAAACCTGTGAAACTAAGCGGCCGGAACCAAGCTGGCCCTCAACGGATTTCCCCCCCTGCGTCACACGGGCTTCCAATAATGATCCATTTGAAAGGTGCTAATCCGCATGCATCTGCATTCTGTGCATATCCCTGTGAATATCCCCCCCCCCTCTCCCCCCACTAATTGTGGGCGCCTGTCTTGTCCTTGACTTAAAAAAAAAAAGAAGGGGGTTTAATATGAAGGTAGATTTGTGTCTTTATTATGCAAACAACATGCAAAATTTCTTGCATTGCAAGCAAAAAAAATATATAAACTGAGAATTAATTATTTGTTAGTTTTGCTTATGAAACTATTGTTTTTGCTCTCAAAACAAAAACTTTTGCTCTCGAAAAAAAAAAAAACGTTGGTCTCGAATCAAAAAGTGTTGATTTTGTACGTAGTGGGCGGGGCTTACGCCGCTTAATGAAGCAGGAGTTTCTATTGGTGGATCGACTGGGCGCTCGGCGTCTTGGCGACCCCCCCCCTGCACCCCCTTGATTAGGAACGTGTAAGAAAACGAGGCGCGGCCTGGAAAAAGCAACCAGGGGCACGTTAATTTAACGTTATTTGAAGTAAATGTCAACAGGAGGGCAGCCGTTGACCCCCATCTGTGGCCTCGTTGGTATCCTCATCTGTCACTTGCCCCCCCCGACGTGATCCAGATCACCATCCCTCATCCGACGCGCCGCGCAACAGAGACGCAACGAGGTGGCGGCTTTCTAAAAAAAAAGAGGAGCTGAAACGCTGGTCAATGAAGCGACGCCGGCCTCAGTTTGGCAAACAGACAGGAAAAAGGAAACATTGTTTCGAGAAAAGATCAGTCAAACATGGAACATCATAAAATCCTGATGAATAAATGTCCTCCTTATGGAGCAGCTGCCTGAAAGCCTGTTTGTTTGTACGTGTTTAGTTTGATTAAGTTGTTTGTGCAGGTGGACACATCGAGAGGGGGGGGTCTTTGAGGCTGCGTATACATGCGCAGGGGCCTCCGATTTATGCGCCGCCGCGCCGCATGCTTCCAGCGACGTCGTTTCTGGGCCCTTGAAGACGCCACGGGCGTTTCTGTAATCAGTCAATTTGCTGTCAAGATTATGAATGGATTGAATCCCACCAACCTCTTCATTTGAAGTCTTGAAATCCATGTGCTTCTACGCAGTGAGGGACGCTGCAACGGTGAATGAGCAAGATTGAGTTAGTCCCCAGGTGAGAAATGCTTAATGACACTTTTTTTTTTTTTTTGAAAAGCAAAAAAAACGTACAGCGGATTTAAACCTGCGTTGCAACAGGAGCCTCATTTTGCTTAAAGTTCTGCCTTTCTCCAACATGCCCCTTCTAACTCGAGCCGATCGAGCAATCACCCCCCCCCCCCTCCCCCCCCGGGGAGAATACTGGAGAACATTAAGCGAAGATAAATAATTCATCAGCAAAAGGTGAGAGCCCAAGTTTCCTAATAAACGTCTCGACTTGGAATCCGCTCCCAGAAAGGAGCAACCTGACGCCTTACTCAGTGGGAGGGGGGGGTGGGGGGGGTGGACGACTCGCCTCAGTAGAAGGGCCCCCCAGTGCTCCGTGCGGTGAGATCTAGCCGGTCCCCGAGCTGAGGCGCGGCCGGGGGGCCTCCCCGGATCATGGCGCGTGGCACTCTGGGGGGGGCGGAGGAGGCGGCGGCGCTGTCAGCTCTCCTTGGGGGGCGGCGCGGAAGGCTGCGGGGGGGGGGGGGGGGGGAGAGAGACAGGAAGCGGGTGCAAGTTAAAAGGTGTCGTCGTGACGACGAGGCCCTCATTTAAAGCCTTGGGGATGAACGATGGGGATTATTGATTGAATTCAACTGAAGCTTCGCTCCCCGAAGAGGCGCCTGGCGTGCCACAAACGCGTTGGGGGGGGGTGGGGGGGTTAAAGCCTGAAGCAGCGCACCCCGTCGTTCACCGCGGCGATGAGCGTGGATTCCGCGTTGCGCCGACGCCAGAACGCAATTAACTCGCATTCTTCCAGTCCTTTGTATGGCTCCTCGTTGGCCTTTCGCTCGCTTCACCGCGGGGGGGGGGGGGGGGGGGGCGGTAAACTGTCAACTAACAAGTACTTTGAGCAATAACACAGGGATTCTAGTTTAAAAGAGACTTTATTGTGCTTCTAGATAATGCGATACCAAATGAATATATTTCCAATTTTCTTGTAATGCTTGTAGATATAGTGATAGTATTTCTATATTTTAATTAGTTTGGTTTATATCCATTGGTGCTTGGAGTCGCATGAGGAGGTTTTATCTGATTTACTATTATTACTATTATTATTATTATTACGGCTGCCTTGCTGCTCGTGTTCACCACAAAGTGAACACGTTAACGAGCATCTCATGCTGCACACACAGTATTCTGCTCATGATTAGGACCACAGTTCAATGGATCTTCTCCCCAACATGAAGGTGTTTGTGTTAGAGAGGTGTGGTGGCGGGCGTGGTTTCAGCTCGGCTGCAGGTGGGAGATGGGGGGAGTGGCTCGGGGAACGGTGCCAGGTGGAAACAATGACAATCAGCTGGGGATAATTGTGTGTGCTCTCCCCTATTTGAGCAGTGAGGCTGGAGCGAGCGAGAGAATGGGAGATCGAGCGAGCGGGAAGCCGGCGTGTTTTACCAAGCAGAATTAAAACAATAAAAAGCATTGGAACCCACCATCCTGGTGTCGAGTGCCGTTTGTCCGGAGCCGCGCAGTCACACACGTTACAGTGGCGCCCAACTCGGCAAGATGACGAACGAGGGACAGCAGGCGATGCCGGCCCAAACTGTGCTGACACTGGGCCAGATGATTGGAGAGCTGGCGGCGATCCAGCGGGACCAAGCCGAGGCGAACCGGCAGTTCCTGGGGGCGCTCCAGGCCCAGGTGGGGAGGCAGGCCCAGGCGCTGGAGCTATTGGCGGCGCGGTCGGGACCCGCGCTACCACCACCGAGCCCGGCTGCAATGGCGAGCCTGACCCTCCACCGCATGACGGCGGAGGACGACGCCCAGTCCTTCTTGGAGGCCTTCGAGGTGACGGCCGAGGCGTGCGGCTGGCCGGCGGAAGAGTGGCCGGTCAGGCTGATGCCCCTCCTGACCGGGGAGGCGCAGACGGCGGCCATGGGGCTCCCCCCGGCGTCCTGGAGAGACTACGCGGCCGTACGGAAGGCTGTGGTGGACAGGCTGGGGCTGCTGCCCGAGGACCACCGGCGGCGATTCCGGGGGGCCAGGCTGGGGCCGAAGGACAGGCCGTTCGCCTACGGGCAGCGGCTCCGGGACGCCGCCGCCAGGTGGCTCCGGCCGACGGGGGTGGAAACGGCGGCAGAGGTCCTGGAAGCGGTGACGCTGGAGCAGTTCGTGGAGGGGCTCCCGGCCCGGACGGCGGCGTGGGTCCGGTACCACCGGCCACCGACGCTGGAGGCGGCCACCATCCTGGCCGAGGACCACATGGCGGTGCACCGCAGCGGGCAGGGCGGCCGGGAGGGCGCGCCGCCGGCGACGCAACCAGCAGCAGCGCCAACCGGAGGGAGCCCGCAGCGGACCGCGGGGCGGCCCACACCGGCCCCACGTCGGGCGCCGACAGCCGTACACCGGGACCCCCCGACCGCAGCAAACTCTGGCACCCTTCCTGACCCACCGGGAGATTCTCAGACGCCAGGGCAGGAGTGCTGGAAGTGCGGGCGGCCCGGCCACCTGCGGAGGGAGTGCCCGCTGATGGAGGTGGGGCAGGTGATCCGGGTCGCCGGCGCTCCATCACCCTCCCCCGGCCCGGGAGCGACGTACCGCGTTCCGGTAAGAATCCAGGGGGGTACACGCCAGGCGATGGTGGATTCGGGCTGTTCGCAGTCCATGATACACCAGAACCTGGTTCGGCCAGGGGCATTGGTAGAAGCGTCGCGGGTGAAAATTAGGTGTGTGCACGGGGACATTCACGAGTATCCCATAGTGTCCGTCGAACTTAGGTTCAAGGGAAAAAAATATAGAATAAAGGTCGCGGTTAGCTCCCACCTGACGCACCCCGTAATTTTGGGAACGGATTGGGAGGGATTTAACACGCTAATGGGAGAGGCTGCGGGGGTGCGTTCACGGCCGGCAGGGACATGCGGTATTTGTGCTGTGCTCAGCGGTGACGCGAGGTCGTCCGACGCCGCCGGGGGAGAGGGGGAACCGGCGGCGCCTCCGCTGGAGACGCCGGCGGTTCCCGAGTTCCGCTCCATGGAAGATTTTCCACTCGAGCAGTCTCGTGACGATACTCTACGCTCAGCCTACGACCAAGTGATAAGAATTGATGGTCATTTGGTGCGCCCTGACGCAGCACAGTCGTACCCGCACTTCTCATTGATTAGGGACAGACTGTATAGAGTGAGTCGTGACACTCGAACGGGGCAGGAAAACACCCAGTTGCTGGTGCCGAAAAGCCGCCGGGAAATGATTTTCCAGGCGGCTCACTATAATCCGATGGCGGGTCACATGGGATACGGGAAAACACTAGACCGGATAATGGCCCGATTTTATTGGCCAGGCATCCGGGCGGATGCGCGCCGCTGGTGTGCGTCCTGCCCGGAGTGTCAATTGGTTAATTCACCAGCCATACCGCGTGCCCCGCTGCGGCCGCTACCGTTGGTGGAGGTCCCGTTCGAGCGCATCGGCATGGACCTCATCGGGCCATTTCACCGGAGCGCACGCGGATACCGCTTTGTGTTAGTCCTCATGGATTACGCAACCCGGTATCCGGAGGCAGTGCCATTGCGCAATATCTCTGCAAAGAGCGTCGCGCAGGCTCTGTTTCAGGTCATCTCCCGGGTTGGAATCCCGAAAGAGATTCTAACAGACCAGGGCACCTCGTTCATGTCGCGCACACTGGGAGAACTTTACGGGTTACTGGGCATTAAGTCCGTCCGCACGAGCGTGTACCACCCCCAAACAGACGGGTTGGTAGAGCGGATGAATAGGACGCTAAAGTCCATGATTCGTAAATTTATTAGCGACGATGAACGTAATTGGGACAAATGGCTTGACCCTCTGTTGTTTGCAGTCCGGGAGGTCCCCCAGGCCTCCACGGGATTTTCTCCCTTTGAGCTTCTGTTTGGCAGGTCACCAAGAGGGGTGCTGGACCTTATTAAAGAAAGCTGGGAGGAAGGTCCAAGCCCCGGGAAAAACGAGATCCAGTACGTCCTGGACCTGCGAGCAAAGCTCCACACACTGGGTAGGATGTCACGGGAGAATTTGCTCCAGGCCCAGGAACGACAACAGCGGCTGTACAACAGAGGAGCCAGGCTGCGAGAATTCACACCGGGAGAAAAGGTACTTGTATTACTTCCTTCTTCCAACTCAAAACTCCTGGCTAAGTGGCAAGGGCCCTTCGAGGTCACACGCCGGGTGGGGGAGGTTGATTATGAGGTGGTGCGGTCTGACAGGGGCGGTGCTACACAAATATACCACCTCAACCTCCTGAAAGCCTGGAGGGAGGCGGAGTCTGTTTCTCTGATTTCCACAGTATCGGAAAGAGAGGACCTGGGGCCGGAGGTGCCAAAAGCGGTCAATCCCACCCCGCTCCCGTGTGAGGGTCGTCTCTCTGAGGACCAGAGGGCAGACATTGCCCAGTTGCAAAAGCGGTTTGCTGATGTGTTCTCCCCCCGGCCAGGCCGGACGGACCTGATAATGCACCAAATCGAGACTCCCCCGGGGGTGACGGTAAGGTCACGTCCCTATAGACTACCCGAACACAAAAGAAAAGTGGTTCGGGAGGAATTAGCGGCTATGTTGGAGATGGGGATAATAGAAGAGTCCAACAGTGCCTGGTGCAGCCCCATCGTTCTGGTGGCCAAGAAGGATGGGACTGTGCGGTTCTGCGTGGACTACCGCAAGGTGAATGACGTGTCACGATTCGACGCCTACCCAATGCCCCGGGTCGACGAACTCCTGGACCGGCTGGGCACTGCACGTTTCTTTACGACCCTGGATTTGACTAAGGGCTACTGGCAGATTCCCCTGTCGTCAGAGTCCAAAGAGAAAACAGCGTTCTCCACTCCGTATGGTTTGTACCAATTCACCATGCTTCCCTTCGGCTTGTTTGGTGCCCCGGCCACGTTTCAGCGGCTCATGGACAGGGTGCTGCGTCCGCACGCCGCATATGCAGCCGCCTACCTGGATGATGTCATTATCCACAGCACCACCTGGGCGGAGCATGTGCGGCGGGTGGACGCGGTGCTGGAGTCGCTGAGGCGGGCCGGGCTCACCGCCAACCCGGGGAAGTGTGCAGTTGGACGGAGGGAGGTACGGTATCTGGGGTACCACTTGGGGGGTGGGCAGGTACGTCCTCAGGTGGACAAGACGGCAGCTATTGCGGCCTGCCCGCGTCCCAAGACGAAAAAGGAGGTGAGGCGGTTTTTGGGGCTGGCAGGTTACTACAGACGGTTCATCGCCGGGTTTGCGGACCTCACCAGCCCCTTGACCGACCTGACCCGGAAAGGTGCGTCAGATCCGGTCCAGTGGTCGGAGCAGTGCCAGCGGGCGTTTGAGAAGGTAAAACAGACTCTCTGTGGGGAGCCGCTCCTCCACACACCTAACTTTTCTCTCCCGTTTGTTCTGCAGACCGACGCGTCGGACAGAGGGCTGGGGGCCGTTTTGTCCCAGGAGGTCGAGGGGGTCGACCGCCCGGTGGTCTACATCAGCCGGAAACTGTCGGAGAGGGAGGCCAGGTACAGCACGGTGGAGAAGGAGTGCCTGGCCATCCGGTGGGCGCCCTGCGCTACTACCTCCTGGGACGCTCATTCACCCTCTGTTCGGACCACGCCCCGCTCCAATGGCTCCACCGCATGAAGGATACTAACGCCCGGATCACTCGGTGGTATCTGGCCATGCAGCCGTTAGGCCGGGGACGCAGATGGTCGTGGCGGACTTCCTCTCCCGCCCTCTGGAGGGAGGGGGGGGGGAGTGGGCTAGGCCGGACGGCTCCCCGGCCTAAGTCGGGCGGTGGGGGTATGTGGTGGCGGGCGTGGTTTCAGCTCGGCTGCAGGTGGGAGATGGGGGGAGTGGCTCGGGGAACGGTGCCAGGTGGAAACAATGACAATCAGCTGGGGATAATTGTGTGTGCTCTCCCCTATTTGAGCAGTGAGGCTGGAGCGAGCGAGAGAATGGGAGATCGAGCGAGCGGGAAGCCGGCGTGTTTTACCAAGCAGAATTAAAACAATAAAAAGCATTGGAACCCACCATCCTGGTGTCGAGTGCCGTTTGTCCGGAGCCGCGCAGTCACACATCATGATCATGTCGGGGGGGGGGGGGGGGGGGGCTGTATTCTCGTGGTGCTGTGGATACAGGAGGCCATAGCGATAATACTCGTGGTCCCTCTTTAGTCCAGACCCGACCGGGCAGCGACGTCCCGTTGGCTCACTGGATGACCGTGGCGACGTTGCATGGATCAAAAATCTCACCCGTCAATCAACGTATTGGCAAAACGCGCCGCAGACGACAAATCCATGAATAAAAACAATCGCATGAATGATGCGCGTGGAGCCGCTCGTCGCATTTTCTATTGATCCCAAATGACTTCGCAGTGAATGTGAACGCCGCGTTTCGTTGGGAGTTTTATCGACTTTAGAAATTCAATCTGGGGAACCAGACGGGCTCCTTTCAGCCCCTCGGTCCGGCCAGCTGGGGAGACGGGCCGGGCCGCCGTGACGGATGGACGAGGAATCTGCTCTTAAGAGGGACATCCTCGCGTGGTTCAGCCCCCCCCCCCCCCCCTCCCTCCCTCAACTGACTTCTTCCACAAATGAAATAAACCGGGCCTTTTGTCCCTTGTTGGGTCGAGTCAGCATGTACCACCACGCCATCAGATCTTTCCCCTCCTACCAATTTGCAGGACGATGTTTTCTCTTTCTTTCTTTCTTTCTTTTTCTTTCTAATAACGCTTTTGTCTCCGACTCAGTGGCGAACGGAGCAGAGGCGACGTGACATCTGCGCGTCTCTTCGACCCGAGGGCGGCTGTGGCCCCCGGCGGGGGTCGATGTGAAGGTGGAGGCAGGGTGCTGCAGGGGAACCCGGGTTTTTATCACTGGAAGACGGGGTTCTCACAACGCGACCTTTGACCCCGACAGCAGCGGGCATCCTGTTACCCAAACGTTGTGTGGTCGACGTCTCCGAGCCTCTGTTGGTTTAAATCTTTACAAATCAACTTATTATTATTATTTCCAGTAATAAGTGACGGTTCTGTGTGTAAAATGTCAGTAAATACCAAAGCCCAGAGTGCAGTGTGCAGACTGTTTGCTTTCTTTGACCCACACTACAAAATTCCATTGATCGCCTCGCAATAAAAACCAGCATAAAAAAGGACCTGAAAGCAGAGAATTTTATGGGCATTTTTTGTAGATCTCTGTGGGACTTTCTGTCAACGGTCGGCCTCAAAAGAAAATGAATTCTTTCATAATAGATTCATTTTTTTTCTCCTTTTAATGTTTGGTAAAAAAAAATTCAGAAAATGAACCAAAAAAATAAAGCGCCCAAAGGAGGAAACTTCCACCGTGGTGTTTTGGAACAATGTTTGGTTCTGGCCTCAGCCTAATTGGAAGCACAGAACCTTTTTTTTTTTACTTGGGTCTGAAGAACCTTCAGTGAACTCGAGGAGAGTTCCACCCCCCCCCCGTCCCCCCGTGTTTTTAGGGCGGAGGGGGGAGCCTCCAGATATTAGACGGGGGGCGGGCATCATAAATCAGTGAGAGTCTTTTCGTTAAACTGATTTGGGGGAGCTAACCCTAAACCCTAAACCCTAACCCTCGGGTTATCAGGATGTAGAGCTGTGAGACCCTGTCCATGCTGGGTGTCCTTTTGTCCTGAACACGTGGTTCCTGTGCGACAAGTGGAACGGCCGAGTCAAGCACGTCATCTTCCACGAGGGGGGGGGTTAATCAGGCCCGTCAAGTAACCTTTTATTGTTCCACACCGAGGGACGCATCTGCTCATTTGCTTAATATAAGTTAAGGAAATACAGAACCGTCTCTCGATTGCTCCGGGAAATTACTTGTGGATTCAAAGTGCCCTGACGTGAGACTAATGAAAGGATCTGAAATAATCTGAGTGGAGATAAAAGCATCAATTAGAAACTAATGAAAATCATATGTTTACTTTATTTCAGAGAGGATTTTTTAAAGACTCCCTTAAGGTGATTCACAGGGGGGGCAAAATCTGATGTATTCAAATATGACAACATATCCGACCGTTTGCATTATTACTGAATCATTTAGTCTAATAAATAGGAAACAAGAGTCTTCAAAAGAGGCGAATTCAATTGGGAGGTAAAAACTGAAACAAACCCCAAAACACTCAGCAAACCCCCAAATCTGAGAAGCCGAAGTCAGAAAAAAACAAAAAACAGATTCCATTCATGCTTGGTTTAAATGGCTTAAAAGGAACAGTTCACCCCAGAACCAGGTGTTGTTCTCTTACCAGATGTGCTACTCATCCGCCCTGACTGCTGCAGTGTGACTCGGACGCTTTTGAAGACATCGGCCTTGCGATGCTTTCACAACTGTCAAGCAAACACAAACTGTCACACTCTGGGGGGAGGGGGGGGTCTGCCTTCGTGAAAAGAAGAACAAAATAGACGTGTGAAACGGGTTAATTGCTGCTGTGGGCTTGTGTTGCTACTCGCAGGTTGAATGAAATGTCAAATGTTGCAAAGAAAACACACAATAAGGCGAAGGCTCGCCGAGGCGGCACCGACTCGCCGCCTTAATCCGACGTGACCCAATAACGTCCCTGTTTACACGCCGTAAAAGAGACAGGGAGGGAGGGAGGGATCCGGTTGCCGCAGCTACAGACAACACCTCGGAGGGCTGTTTTGTGTGTACTCGGGTGGGGGGGGGGGGAGAGTGGTGGGAGGTGGGGGGGGGGGGTATGGCAGTTATCACTTTCGTGTGGCTTTTAGCGCGCTGGTTCGTGTTGCAGTGCTGGAACTCTTAATCAGATGCTCTGGTATATGAGGCGCATATAAATGAGAGTTGTGTCTTCTGACCCCCCCCCCCCTACCCCCCTCCCTCCCCAACCCCGCCGCGGGTATTCGGTTGTGCACTCGCTTCATTAGCCGTCAGCCCGCGTCCAAGGCGGCCTAATGGGTTTCTCTCGTTGCATGACAGGCCGCGACTTCGCGGGCACAGACTCCAGTGTTTTATTTCAGATTTTTTTCCGCCCTGTCTGAGAAAGAGAGAAAGAGAGAGAGAGAGAGAGAGAGATTGATACTGTTTCTGTAATCTGTGCCGGCTCGTACATCACAACGCCGGGGAGAAAAATAAACAAGGGGGCATATGGCTTCTCCGGAGAGAGAGAGTGTCGCACATCTGGAGCAGTTTGCACGGATGGTCGAGCAGACAGTCACTATTAAAGCCCCCCCCACGGCGGAAACATCAGGTGTGACGCGTTTTCCTGGGTGCTGCTGCTGGTGATGATGAAGACGTCCCGGCCTCGCGGTGACTTACTGCGGGCTCGCTCTCCGCTTTAGACGGAGCAACCCGCTGCAGGGGAAATATCCGCGGTGTTCTCGAAGGACCTGCTTTTCTAATGAACGCACCTGCAACCTCACGCTTTCCCGTCCCTTCTTCTTCTCATGATCATCTAAAAGCACAGGGCTCCTTTCTGCCATTCATCCAAACAGTGAACAAAGCCCCATGACACAAAGAACATGAAGTCGTGCTTCACTCACAGGTCAAGTGCAATCCTTGAATGTTACATATCAAGCTGCCGGGGGGGGGGGGGGGGGGGAGTCTTACAACGTTGTACACGTTGTTAACAGTCCCAGCGTACATCATGGGACAAGCGATCCCACCTGTACGTCTCGAGGACGTTTTGACCCTTGAACCGCCAGGTGGGACTTGGCTGCAGGAGGAGCAGCAGCAGATTATTGACTGATTAAGTGCGGGAGATGCTGTGCTGTGCAGACCCTGTTTCCGGATCACGATCGATGCCGGCGGGCTTTAGATCGTGATTGTGTCAAATGAAACTTTGTGATAGTGTCCTCTCCCCTCCTCCCCCCACCGCCAACCCCTCCAGCCTGCGACACATCACGGGGTGGAACTCAAACAGGTCGTTCCCACGCCTCTCTCTCTCTCTCTCTCTCACCAGACATATTGACCGGACGTGGCTGACACCATTTCAATCAGGCCGGATTTTCCGCCAGTGTCACCTGGCAGAAGCGCTCCTTGATTTAGGACACAAGCAGAAGTAGGAGGGAGGGGGGGGGGGCGTGGGGGGGCAGATGCGAGGTGTGTTGGAAGCGAGACCTTGGGCGCAACCAAACGGATTGCTCCTGACCTACGACCAGCGAATGGACCAGGACTCCACCGATGGGAGGTCTTCATGCTCTCCATCTCAGTGGGCTCGCGGATGCAGACTGCACGGATTGTCTGTCTCCGTGCAGCCCTTGATGGGGGGGGGGGGGGGGGGGGAAGCAAGCGGGTGTGTATAGTGCGCCCTGCCGCGCCGGTTTACAGTTGAAGAACATCGATTTTGTGGGAGACCAGGGGAATTTGGGAAGATTTCGGCGGGGGCTAATGGAACCCAACAGGACCAGCGGCAAAAGCAGCAAGGTTTTTTGTCACATGATGGATGTGTCAACCTGGCTTCTCTTTCCGAGAAGAAGCCGCCGAGGAACCGTGTGTGAATAGTGGCGCTTGATAAACGAAAAGGAAGAAAAAAGTCGGATTGTCGGCACCCGGCGCATTTAGAGATTACTTTAATGCTGCCGAATAGCACCAGGGGGGGGGGGTGAAAGGAGGTCTGCTGCCACTGCACCGGCTGCAGGAGCTGCGGGTGCTGCTCGTACCTGCTCTTTCTGCAAGCCCCACACATCTCCTGCAAAGCCTGTACGATCACCATCATCATAAGAGGGTGTTTCATCACGAGGCCCATTAGAAGTGAAGTGTTCGCGCACAGTGCATCCCACAGAATGACACTGATCAAAAAAAGGACGGGATGCTTCATCATGCGCCGGATCACATCGGGAGGGGGGGGTGGGGGGGTCCATAAATCTCGGTGCGCAGCGTTGAGGTGGATTACACCGCAAATAAAAAGTACATTGTGGACGGATTGAAGACTCGTTTCGGGGGTGTTTGGCGTCATAATTAACGTTCGTCGTACACCAACCCGAGACACTGCAAATGTAACCCCCCCCCCCCTCCAAAATAAAAAAAGGTCTGTGAGGCTTACCTGATTTTCTTGTAACAGGTGGGGACGTCTTATTAGATCCCTTTGGTTTCCAATCCTTCATGTGACGGGCTTTTTTTTTTTTTTTTTTCCTTCTTATTTTAATATATGCAACGGTGGCTAAAACATCTCGGCGAAATCACAACGTATCCCCCGTGGCAGCGTCGCCCACTCGGCATCCTGGAGCTCTGCAGCCTCCTCGATGTGCGAGGAAAAACACGCACGGCGCATAAAACAACATTTGTCCGTATTTCCTGGGCAGCGGCGCGGTTTCAGGGATTCCTCTCCGTCGACATCTGTGGCACCGGTTTCACAGCTCAGTGTCTATCTCTCTCTCTCTACCAATCTCTACCCCCCCCTCTCTCTCTCTCTCTCTCTCTCTCTCTCTCTTCCTCGCGTGCGTCGAGCTGCCAAAATGACTGAGGCTGAGAAGTCACATGCGGCGTGGTTTTAACGCGCGCGTCAATCGACTTGGTTTTACCCAAAGCAGGCGCGCAACTCTGGTTCCGTAAACATTACATGGCTCTACTCTTTTTTTTTTCTCTCTCCCAGTATTGCAGGTATCATACATGTATCACACGTAGATACACGTGTCTCCCTACAAACTGACACATGCGTGAATGAGGAGGAAAGATTTAAAATGTATTTATATTTGTTGCAACGCGACGTGTCGGACTTCACGTTTAAGGCGCGTGGACGCGTGTCACCACGTCACTCAACGCAATTTCACTAAAAAGAGAAAAGCAGGCGTGTATTTTCCGAAATAAAGGGCCTTTGCACAGTCAGACACTCATGAATGACTCAGTTTGTGTTGTGAATGAACACACACACACACACACAATGTGCACGTGCAGCCACTGTTGTGTGTCCCTCAGGGACCCTGCGTGAGCAGCTGTCCCGGTTGACCAGGTGCACCTCAGTCATCGCTGTCGTCGCCGTCGTGGCTCCAGCTGAGGAGTCCGAGTCCCTCGCATGATGCAAGCTGACTCCTCACGATGTGTCACGCTCCCACGCCGACCTGGACAACAACACGACACGGACGACTCCAACGATCGAGAAAAAAAAATAAAAAATAAAAAAAACGAGGAGCAGGTGCATGCATTTCGGTTCCGGTTTTCTGCAACGGTCCTTCGGCTGCGTTTCACGTGCTTTCTTTTCACCTTCGGCACGAGCTGCAGCTTCCCTTGGCGGGTTCACACCGTTGCGAAGCAGTGTGCAATCAATTGGTGATCGCCAACCACAACATAACCTTGCACTCTGGGCCTCTTTACTCATGTGTCCGCCTGCAGCAAAGGATTGTGGGAAAGAATAGCCTGGAAAGCCGTTTGCCTCGCACGCTGTAAAATCAGACGTGGTGAGTTTGACGTGGCATGCTAAGGCTTAGGACACACGTCATCTTCATCAAGCAAAGCCTATTATAATATGACTTTGGGACTAATCAAGCCAAAAGTAGCATTTTGCAGTATTTAAGCCAGGATCGTTTTCTGGCTTTTCTGACCCTCGGCCCTCAGCGAGAGGGTCAAAGTACAAGGTCAAATGTTAGCCGCAGGGCCCCTGCAGGGTGTGGTATGGACGGGTGTATGTGTTTTGGAACAGGATGCAGGTCTCTTATTCTGAAGGGGTTGCTATAACAACTCTTAAACTGCAGCTCCAGAGCCATTTCTCTGCAATTTCATGATACACACACGTTTTGTTCAGCACAACAATCCTCTCATATGAACGCCTCTTTTGTGCTTTTACAGGCGTGGACGCAAAAGAAAGAAGTATGAAGCTGACGTCAGGCTTTAAATCCCCCCGACATAACACTGTTTCACTTTTTAGCTTATTTTAAAACAAGCAAAAGCTTCAAGTATTTACAACAGGAATATGTACTTTTACTCTTTTGTGTTGTGTTAAACACAATGTGAATGCGATTACATTTTTTTTTCTTCTTAACTTTGAGATCAGGACACAATGAGGTGTGAAGTTAAAGTCTTAATTGGATTTAACGGGCCTTCCTGCAGCAACTATTGAAGCAAAAGGTCAGCTTGTGGAAGGCATTAACCCGTCTGATCTGCTGCACACTCAAAGTTCAGCTGTTGTGAAATACATACAAACACGTACACATACACTCACATATGTAAGTTGGCTAAAAGTAATCAGAAGACCACTCAGGGGCGGTGGGGGCTGAATGCTACAGACACTCAAAGCCAGATAGACTGGATTACATTAAATGAAAATAATGAGGGATGGGAAGGCAATTACGAAATAATAAATTAAGAAAACGTGTGTCTCAGTCCAGTTGTTCATCAGTCATCACTTTAATTGGGAAGTTAACAGTTAATTTCAGGAGATCATGAATGATATGCTAAAAACACGATCCCCCCCAAAATCTCCTTTAAACAAATGTTCCTCTGTATGTAAATAAAAATTAGAACCACATGTGGATGAAGATGTCCAAACCTGCACGGGGAAGCAGAAAAAGCTGCTTGACCACAACCAAAAAAAAAAAACACCACCACATTTGAATCAAGCTCATTCGTGCTGGTGTTTCACCATCCGTGGATCCACAGCCTTCGCTCCTCCAGAAACAGGCCACGTGGTTTGCGTGGCTGTCGGCAGAGCGGCGTGCACGCGCGCTCCGGATGCTCCGAATGCAGCGGGCAGAGCTGCAGGAAGGCTCGCCTTTTTTTTCTTCCCCTCCTGGCCGCGCTTCCGGGCTCGGTTTGCCCGGTGATGCTGATGTCACCGCGTTGTCTCTCGCGGTGCACGATGTTTTCTGCTGGATCGCCACCAGAAGCACCGACACACACACACACACACGTTCCCACGCGCCGCGCAGCCCGCCGAACGTGTGTGTGTGTGTGTCGGTGTGGCCGCGAGTCGTTCATCGTGCCAGATAACCTTTCCCTTTGTGAATCCAAGCGGGCACAAAAAGGGGGGTGGGGGGGGTTGAATATTCCTGATCTGCAATTATCTTTTCCAGATAAGATAAGCGGTTCACAATTAAGGCTTAAGGCTCGGGCCCAGACATGCTCTTCATATCTGCTGACCCAGCCGATCAAACTGCTCCAGGAGCCGCTTTTTGGACCCCTCGCCTTTGTGTGTGTGTGTGTGTGTGTGTTTCTTTTCTCTTCTCCTGCTGCTTTTGTCACCTTTTTAGATGCCAAACTCCTGCTGCCCCCCTGTCAGAAGAACTAAGTCGAACACAAGGGGGCGTAGGCTGCTAAGTCTGCCTCCCCCCTCGGGCCAGCTCAGCGGCACCAGGGTAAAATTTGATCAGAACATCATGTCCGACCTTGAGAGGGAACTGCTCTCAGATTTACATTTCAAGGAGGGCTCCCTTATTGCGTTATTGGGGAGGAAATGCGAAGCTTTCTCCACACACACACACACACACACACACACACACACACACAGCTGCATTAGGAAGGGCCGCCCTCCCGTAAGGCCTCAGAATGACAATGTGGACGTTAGTCCACTCGTCGGCTTGATCACGAAGGCCACGTGATAGGCCCGCTCAATGGACTGAACAGGCTCGTTCGCATTTCACATCTCGACAACAGCGTGTACCACGAGGCGGAAGGCTCACGGACCGAATGTTTGGCTACACGCTGGCGAGGACAACGCCAGCCGATTGCCACTGCAGCGCGGCGTCATCAAAAGGCCACATTCGCGTCGGTTCGCACACCTTCTGAGGAACGCGAGCCAGCGTGCGCTCGCCATTGTCGACGCGGACGACGTCAACGCTGCACATCACGACATCTGGAAATTTTCCTATGTCCTGATGCCATTCCACTTAAACACAAGCATGTTTATTGATTATTTTCACACACAGAGAGAGAGAGAGAAAGATGTTCTTGATGTGCTGGTGTTGGTGGTTGTTTATCCAATTCAAATGAAATAAATCTGCCATGATAATCAGCACCCAAAGGGTTTGTAAAACAATACTCATCAGTAGCACCCTGCACACTGTGTGCAGTGATTACATTTGCAATGGCATTTTAAATGAACGACCCTGACTGGCTGCACTCACTCTTCTCTTATTGTTTTCTTTTTAAAGAATAAAGGGCAAGAAGAAAAAAAAAATACATATGTATATATATATATAAATATATATATCTATATTTATGGGGGTGATGAACTCTGCTTGCAACAGGTATGTAATACACTTGTATGCTTGCACAAAGCACCTGTCTAGCAGTAACCCAGCCCCCTAGGGGAGGGTGGAGGAGGGGGCGTGAGGGGGGGTCATGTGCTCCTGTGGGCCAACATGTTTTTTTTTTTTTTTTTTAGCTGCGTGGTAAAAGGCGCATGTGAATAGGTCCGAGGGGGCCCCGTGCATGCGGATGGGAGCGCGTGGCTCCTCCCATGCACCTGATGGGGGAGTATTTACGGCTCCATACAGCTACTCGCCGCACTGTTCCCAAAGAGCGCAGCGCGCACCATGACTCTCCTCTGGACTTAAAGGATAAGGAGCTCCGTCTTCTTCACACCGAGACTCGCCTCTGTCTTTTCCGCGAAGAAACCAAAAAAAGTTGGCAAAAGTTGCCCACTCGTTTTTTGTCTTTTTTTTTTTTCTTTCCAAGATGCCACGCTCGTTTCTGGTCAAGAAACACATAAACTCCGCAAAGAAGCCCAATTATAGCGAACTGGAGAGCCCGACAGGTAAAGTGTCTTCACCCACTTGTTTGTATGTTTCTGACACTTTAGAAAAGTTTTCAAACTTTTTTTTTTTTTTTTAAAAGAAGCCCTGCTCCTCACTCCTCGAGCGATGGACCACTCACGTCTCCTTCCCTCTGTCCTCCAGTGTTCTTCACGCCGCACATCTACAGGGGCATCCCCCTGCCCGTCATCCCCCAGCCGGAGACCCTGAGCCCGGCGGCGTACAGCCCCATCACCGTGTGGACCACCAGCAGCCTGCCGCTGTCCCCGCTCCCCAGCGACCTCTCCCCCATCTCCGGCTACCCGTCGTCGCTCTCCGACGCCTCGTCCAAGGACCACAGCGGCTCCGAGAGCCCGCGGAGCGATGAGGACGAGCGGATGCTGCCCAAGCTGACGGACCCTCACGGCGCGGAGGCGGAGAAGTTCCAGTGCGGCTTGTGCAGCAAGTCGTACTCCACCTACTCGGGGCTGCTGAAGCACAAGCAGCTGCACTGCGACGCCCAGACGAGGAAGTCCTTCAGCTGCAAATACTGCGAGAAGGAGTACGTGAGCCTGGGGGCCCTCAAGATGCACATCAGGACTCACACGTTGCCTTGCGTTTGCAAGATATGCGGGAAAGCTTTCTCCAGACCGTGGCTGCTCCAGGGACACATCAGGACGCACACCGGTGAGTGAGTGGGGGGGGACCAACCAGGGGAGGGGGGGTAACGGAGCCTCTAGTACGCGCACTCGCAGCTCATAACTGGGCTGACACGGCTCGGAATGGGATCACCTCCTGTGGGTTTTACTTCTGCTTGAGTGTGGAATAGAAAGGACATGGCTTTTTCTTGAGAGGGGGGGGGGAGAGAGAGAGAGAGGGAGGGGGGGGGGGGATGTCATGTTACAATCAAAACACTGTGTTGCAACCAGCCCTTTAAAATAATGGACCAAGAGGCCTCTGTGGGATTTTAATTCCCGTGTCTGTGAGCTATCTTTGACAGTGTGTGTGTGTGTGTGTGTGTGTGCCTTTTTTTTTCTTCTCCTCTTGACAGGAGAGAAGCCGTTCTCCTGCCCTCACTGCAACAGGGCCTTTGCGGACCGCTCCAATCTCAGGGCCCACCTGCAGACCCATTCGGATGTGAAAAAGTACCAATGCAAGAGCTGCTCCAAAACCTTCTCCAGGATGTCTCTTCTTCACAAGCATGAGGAATCTGGTTGTTGTGTAGCACACTGAACTGGGATACTTTCTTTTTTTTTTTTTCTCCCACCAAGCCCGGAGGAAAAAAAAAGAAAAAAACTCTTGTTGCTTCATTTATTTTTTTTTCCCCAGGAGAACTGTGAGGGGATCACAGCGAAGGGTGTTTGTTCCCGAGTATGCAGACTTCTTCCTTCTTTTTTTTTTTTTTGTTTGTTTTTTTTCGAGCGGTCCACATTTCATTTCAGAGTGAGAAATAGCTCTGAGCTCACGTGCTTCCTCTCGAGCTCCGTCGTGTCATGTACTTACCTACCTGTGCTATTCATGCACTTTCCCCCCCCTCCCCCCCGCCCTGCATGTCTAGAATGTTTTTAATGTGTCCTTACGATGTCATCTTCAGTGTTCTGTACGATTATCGATGGCTGTCATGCAGTCCCTCCACTTTTTTTTTTTCTTCTCACCAACGATACCAAACGGCGCATTATGAATGACAGTACACGTGTATAAGGAATACTGAAGCCATTGTTACTTAGGGAACAAGTGCAAACTTAAGTTTTTAGGGTGAAATATTATTACTTTTGCACAGTCATTAGAAACAAAAGTTTGCCAGCACTCAAATAGCAGAACAAACCTTCTCAAGTGCCTCAGCTTTTCTTGGCAATAATATGTATTATTCAACAGTTTCCTGTTATATTTTTATATATTGAATGTAAGCGTGACTGAGATGATTGTATATGTACAGTGAAAACTGTGACGCTGAATGACTTTTGATATTTTCATATTTTCATGACACTTTAAGAAATAAAGTTTCGTGACATTTTGTATAATTTTTTTTGTTGTTGGCATCTTTCAAGTTGCTCCCTTCTATTCCCCCCCCCCCCCACCTTTCACCATTCACCAGGACTCAGCAGCGTCCTTTGATCGTCGAGTGCCTTCGAACGGAACAACTTGCACAAAAAGTAAATGGTATTTAATCCAGCTTGCCACATCTCATGTTATGGAGATGCAAACACGAGGAGAGGTGACTCAGCTCCGAATCAGGCCTCAACCTGTTCCTTGTGAACCTGTCCAGACATCAAACAATCTTGAAATTTAACACATACTAGCTATATTGATCTGCACCCACTTGTTATACCCTTTGAGGGCCTATGACTTTCTTTACCTAAGCGTGTGTACAGTTTAAATAGGAGGGCGTCGTTCTTTTTTTGAAAGTCCTCAATGTAGCGGCTCGTAGCAAAAGAAAGTGTGTTCTTTTTTTT